>NW_025534049.1:0-197500 GCF_020615455.1 Coregonus clupeaformis
AACGGCAAGTAGCCTGGAGCGGTTAAGAGCGTTGGGCCAGTAACAGAAAGGTCGCTGGTTTGAATCCCCGAGCCGACTAGGTGAAAGTTCTGTCGATGTCTCCTTGAGCAAGGCACTTAACCCTAATTGCTCCTGTAAATCGCTCTGGATAAGAGCGTCTGCTAAATGACTAAACTGTAAATGTTTTAATTATTAAACCCACCGTATTCTGTATGTACACACACACACTCACCTTGTCATCTAGTTTGCGAGCTCTGAAGGAGAGTTCTACGTAGTCATCATTACCTGACAACTCCTCTGATGTTACCTAGAGCAGAAAGATCATCATCATCGGTGTGTGTGTGTGTGTGTGAGTGTGTGTGTGTGTGTGTGTGCGCGTGTGAGTGCGTGTGCGTGTTTGTGAACATTGTACCGTGATCGAGGACTTGCTGGTAGTGTTTCCCTGTTTAAGTAACGCTTTGGACAGTTTCCTCTGGGATACGATCTGCAACATGCACACAAAGATAGACAGACAGACAGACAGACACAGACAGGCAGACAGACACAGACAGGCAGACAGACACAGACAGACAGGCAGACAGACACAGACAGGCAGACAGACACAGACAGGTAGACAGACAGACAGACACAGACAGGTAGACAGACACAGACAGGTAGACAGACACAGACAGGCAGACAGACAGACACAGACAGGCAGACAGACACAGACAGGCAGACAGACACAGACAGGTAGACAGACACAGACAGGCAGACAGACACAGACAGGCAGACAGACACAGACAGGCAGACAGACACAGACAGGTAGACAGACACAGACAGGCAGACAGACACAGACAGGTAGACAGACACAGACAGGCAGACAGACAGACAGGCAGACAGACACAGACAGGTAGACAGACACAGACAGGCAGACAGACACAGACAGGCAGACAGACACAGACAGACACAGACAGGCAGACAGACACAGACAGGCAGACAGGTAGACAGACAGGTAGACAGACACAGACAGGCAGACAGACAGACAGGCAGACAGACACAGACAGGTAGACAGACACAGACAGGCAGACAGACACAGACAGACAGACAGACACAGACAGGTAGACAGACACAGACAGGTAGACAGACACAGACAGGCAGACAGACAGGCAGACAGACACAGACAGACACAGACAGGTAGACAGACAGGTAGACAGACAGACAGGCAGACAGACACAGACAGGTAGACAGACACAGACAGGCAGACAGACACAGACAGGTAGACAGACACAGACAGGCAGACAGACACAGATAGGTAGACAGACAGGCAGACAGACACAGACAGGCAGACAGACACAGACAGGTAGACAGACACAGACAGGTAGACAGACACAGACAGGTAGACAGACACAGACAGGCAGACAAACACAGACAGGCAGACAGACACAGACAGGCAGACAGACACAGACAGGCAGACAGACACAGACAGGCAGACAGACAGGTAGAAAAGGGTTATAGTAGACACCACACTAATCTTTCCTTCTGTCCTAACATGCACTCCTCACATGCAGAGAACTGTCCCAATGAGCACTGGCCTGTCCCAATGAGCACTGGCCTGTCCCAATGAGCACTGGCCTGTCCCAATGTGCACTGGCCTGTCCCAATGTGCACTGGCCTGTCCCAATGTGCACCGGCCTGTCCCAATGTGCACTGGCCTGTCCCAATGTGCACTGACCTGTCTTCACGTGCACCTACCTGTCCCAATGTGCACTCCATAGCTCCGAGGAAGTCTGTGTCTCTGAGTCCGTTGTGAGCGGAGCTGATGTCATGTAGCTCATAGCGAAGACGCTGAACCTCCTCAAAGTAGAAGTCAACCAGAAACACCTTGGAGAACACTGGATTGGTACTGCTACGGATCACCTCTGTCCGGTCCACCTACACACACGCACGCACCAACACAAACACGCACACAGGCAAACACACTTTAAAGTTTTTACAGGAGTAAAATATCCAATGGTGATTGCTGTAAACAAACAAGCGGTAATGTTGAAGTATCAGCACCATTGGAGACGGCATCATCATTCTGTAGTTCAGCACCACATGGTAGTGGACGGCAACCATCTCAGGTCCCCCCCCACTGGGAGAGTCCTTGGAGACAACTCCACCAGTAAGAGCTGACAGTAAGTAAGAACACTAGAAGCCTGGATCTATGAATGCTGTCTACCAGCCTGTTGGACTTTGCAACCAAACGTTAGTATTGTAGAGAATAGGGGACTAATTGTAACTAAACCCAAATAGAACTTTCCTTTGTTTCTTTGACATTCCAGACCTCTTAACGACATTCTCCTGATAAACGTCTCAAAGTAAAGAGTGTGTGTGTGTGTGACATGTTTTTCTTTCTCCCCATTTTCCTTTGTAGTGTGTTTGTGTGTTCTGGGCATTACAGGTGTACTGAGTTGCGGCTGACGATGGTGGGCGTGGCTTTGGTCCGGAGTCCTGGCAGCTGTAGCTGATTGACGAGAGTATACCTGTTTGCCGTGTGAGCTCGAAGAGGGGGGGGAGAGGACACTTGTTGTTTGGCTGTGTTAATTTATCTTTGTGTTCCAGCCTGTCCTCCTGATGTAGTCCACCCTACCTGGGTCCTGGAGAAGGGAAAGGTAGATCTGCCCATGGGTGTACATTCCCACGTAGATAACCCATTGTTTTATACACTAGGTTATCTACGTGGGAATGTACACCCATGGGCAGATCTACCTTTCCCTTCTCCAGGACCCAGGTAGGGTGGAGTACATCATGAGGACAGGCTGGAACACAGGTTAAAGGTGGGGGTGACTCCCCTGTATTTTTTTTGGTAAACAGGCAGGAAAGTGGGTTAGGGTTAGAGTGTGATAGGAAGGTTTAGGTGTGTAGAAGAGGAGGGACCTTTTGTTTATTTTCATTAATTGGACCCCGTTCCCAAATATTCCCTTCTCTTACCTTCCTTGGTTTGTTTGATGTGATTTTTGTTTCCTTACTGTTTCTTTATGGGTGTTGTATATTTTAAGTACCTTACTATAAACGTCCCCCGAGGGCTAATCTTGAGATCTGGATGTTGTCTGGTTATTTTAGTTCATTACACCCCACATTTCTTCCCCATCCATCTAGTTTACCTTGTGTGCGCAGGCACAGGCATTTACGTCTCCTCCTCAGACGAACTACACCTGAGGGGAGAACGTAACATGGGGGTAGTAGATGTGGATTGTGTGGTTGTTGTGTTGGGTGTAGTGTTTAGTTCTGTGTTGGATGTTGTACTTAGGTGGTGGATGTAGAAAATGGCCACCTTTAACCTGAAGTTTTTTTTGGATAACCCTACGTGGGAGGTTTTTGAGAATTGTAGACGAGTGGATTTAGAGACTTTGGCAGACCGTTTCGATATCTCCGTGCCAAGGGGTTTTGTTAAGGCGGAGGTAAGGGCATTGGTGTTAGCGGCGCTGATTGAACAGCAGGTGTTGGTTTTGCCTCGGCCTGCGGTTGGAGAGGTGGTGGATGCGCTGAGTACCCCGTATAGGCCCGACGATGAAGTCGAGTATAAGGCCCCGGCCACTTGCCTCTCGATAACTGTGTGTGTGTGTGTGTGTGTGTGTGATGTGGCAAAAGCAAAAGTCTGTTTTTATTTTCTAGTCTAGTCAGGCACAGAGAGACAGAGACAGAGAGAGAGAAGTAGAGGGAGAGAGAGAGATGTAAGGAGAGACAGTACCTCAAACCACTGTCCGTGTGACTGCATCTTGAGGATAACACAAGGGTCTGGTTTAGAAAGGGCATCTCGGTCTGAGATCCCTTGACAAGCCACTCTCAGCTCAACCTGTCATCAATTAATCAATCAGTCAATCGTTCAATCGATCAATTTGTCAATGAATCATTTAATCAATCAATCAATCAATCAAGTGTGTATGAGCTACCTTGGTCAGACAGGAAGAGTTGCACAGGCCGAGGGTCGCCTCTGCAGACTCATAGATGTTACTCATACTGGACACACACAGGACCTGCAGACACACACACACACACACACACACTTTAGTTAGAACTCACACACACACTTTAGGGAGAACACACCCTCCTAAACAAACCCCTCCTCTGTTACAGCATGAGAAGATGCAGTGGTACTGAGTAAGCAGTAAGCAGTTCTTATGTTCAAGGTCAAGACTCGCACACACTAACACGCAAACACACACACAAAGCCACAGACACACAGACACACACATACAGTACACACACACACACACACACACCATGCTGACTTACCAGAATAACAGAAACATCATCTCATGTTTCAGTTTTCTGACCAACAGCAGCTTGAGGAGGCCTATTCTACATTATATTCTACATTCTATTCTACATGCTAGTCTACATTCTATTATACATGCTATTCTACATTCTGTTCCACATTCTATTCTACATTCTATTCTACATTCTATTCTACATTCTATTCTACATGCTATTCTACATTCTATTCTACATTCTATTCTACATTATATTCTACATTCTATTCTACATGCTATTCTACATTATATTATACATGCTATTCTACATTCTGTTCTACATTCTATTCTACATTCTATTCTACATGCTATTCTACATTATGTTCTACATTCTATTCTACATTCTATTCTACATGCTATTTTACATTATGTTCTACATTATATTCTACATTCTATTCTACATGCTATTCTACATTATGTTCTACATTCTATTCTACATTATATTCTACATTCTATTCTACATTATATTCTACATTCTATTCTACATGCTATTCTACATTATGTTCTACATTATATTCTACATGCTATTCTACATTCTATTCTACATTCTATTCTACATTCTATTCTACATGCTATTCTACATTCTATTCTACATGCTATTCTACATTATGTTCTACATTCTATTCTACATGCTATTCTACATTATGTTCTACATTCTATTCTACATGCTATTCTACATTCTATTCTACATGCTATTCTACATTATGTTCTACATTCTATTCTACATGCTATTCTACATTCTATTCTACATGCTATTCTACATTATGTTCTACATTCTATTCTACATTCTATTCTACATTCTATTCTACATGCTATTCTACATTCTGTTCTACATTCTATTCTACATTCTATTCTACATTCTATTCTACATGCTATTCTACATTATGTTCTACATTCTATTCTACATTCTATTCTACATTCTATTCTACATGCTATTCTACATTCTGTTCTACATTCTATTCTACATTCTATTCTTCATTCTATTCTACATTCTATTCTACATGTTATTCTACATTATGTTCTACATTCTATTCTACATGCTATTCTACATTCTGTTCTACATTCTATTCTACATTCTATTCTACATTCTATTCTACATGCCATTCTACATTATGTTCTACATTCTATTCTACATTATATTATACATGCTATTCTACATTCTGTTCTACATTCTATTCTACATTATATTCTTCATTCTATTCTACATTCTATTCGACATGCTATTCTACATTCTATTCTACATTCTATTCTACATGCTATTCTACATTCTGTTCTACATTCTATTCTACATTATATTCTACATGCTATTCTACATTCTGTTCTACATTCTATTCTACATTCTATTCTTCATTCTATTCTACATTCTATTCGACATGCTATTCTACATTCTGTTCTACATTCTATTCTACATTCTATTCTACATTTTATTCTACATGCTATTCTACATTCTATTCTACATTCTATTCTACATTCTATTCTACATGCTATTCTACATTCTATTCTACATTCTATTCTACATTCCCCCCTCTCTCGCTTTCTCTCTCTTTAATGCCACGGCCCGTGGTTTGGTAGCAATCTCAATATGACCCAGTTCTGTTCCACGGTGTGCTCTCTCTCTCTCTCTCTCGCTCTCTCTCGCTCTCTCTCACTCTTCCTCCTGTATATTTCATGCATTCAGTGTTTGTGTATCTTGGGGTTATTATTTTTAGCTGAAAGGTTCAGAGCAGGGAATGAGAAATGGACAGACAACTCTATATCCGAGTATCTCTCTGTCCAATCGCAACGCTACCAGGAAGCATCGGAATCAATCACTGCTCAGAGATCCACTACCCCTGACCCCTGACCTTTAGATGGACTCAGAAACATGGACAAAGTGTGCATGTGTCTGCAAGCCTGCGTGATTTTGTGTGTGTGTGTGTGTGTGAGAGAGTGTATGAGTGCAGGTGGTGACATTAATGAATCATTAGGGCAGGAAGGTCCATGCTGAGTAATCCCTCCACAGCTAGCTACCATATCACTCTCTGTCTGACACATACACACACACACACACACACACACGTACACACACACGCACACACACACACACACACACACACACACACACACGCGCGCGCACACAAAAACACACACACACACACACACTGAACCTACTGTCACATAACGTAACATAACAGCATACCATAACATAACAACTGTATGTTGCATGTAAAAAAACAAACATCCAAAGTCTTTGTCAGGTCATAACACGCACATGCACAAGCGGGGGCACACACACACACACACACACACACACACACACACACAGACACACACACACACACACACAGCCCAGTTCCCAGATCTCATTAGTGTTCCAGTCAGTAACTCACCTCAGGTACCAGGTAGAGATGAGCAGAGCAACGCTGGAGGAAACTTCACTGTTTGGCAGAATCACAGTGACTTCTCGCTCCTCACACACTCTGCACCCATCCCATCCCTCCCCTCTCTCTCTCTCTCTCTCTCTCTCTCTCTCTCTCTCTCTCTCTCTCTCTTTCTTTCCCTCACTCTCTCCGTCAGCTAAGCCGTATAAGTACTGAGGACCATGTTCCACCAGCCTCCTTATAGTATGAATGGGGGAAAATCTCTCTCTCGCGCTCTCTGTCTCTGTCTCTCTCGCGCTCTCTCTCTCTCTCTCTCTCTGTCTCTCTCTCTCTCTCTCTCTCTCTCTCTCTCTCTCTCTCTCTCTCTCTCTCTCTCTCTCTCTCTCTCTCTCTCTCTCTCTCTCTCTCTCTCTCTCTCTCTCTCTCTCTCTCTCTCTCCTTCTCGGTATATATTTATGTCTCCCTCCCTCTCTGTCTCCTCCCAGTAAATGATGATGAGGAGGGTCGCGCGGTGCCGGTTAACGTAATTATCTTCTCCAAGCGGTAAAGCCACGGGACTGGGTTTACGGGACTGTAATGGTACAACGGCGACCCCCAGTGGTAGATAGAAGTGACTGCACTTTACTGTGTGATGAGCTGCCCCATTCATTTATTTACATTACATTTTAGCCATTTAGCAGACGCTCTTATCCAGAGCGACTAACATTAGTGCATTCATCCTAAAATAGCTATGAAAAACTCACTCTAATTCAGATCAAAATAATCCTGCTGTGTTGTCTCAGATTATCATATGTTATCCCCATCAGATTTGGTACTGCTTTACTTTTTTGGAAGCAAGACGGAACCAAATCTCATGTGATGCCACATGTTTTTTTCATTCTATGGCATTAGGTTGAAATATTGCCTTTCAGTTTAGAGAGAATCAAATGGAGACACAGGGCACTATAGGGCCAGTTTCCCGGACACAGATTAAGTCTAGTCCTGGACTAAAAAGCGTACTCAATTGTATAGCTCCATTGAAATGGCTTTTTCATCAAAACAACACGCAGGATAATTTGGATCTGGGTGAAACATTCTATAAAACTAGAACCAGAGAGCGAGCAGCTGATGGTTACAAAATGTGTACCTATCTGTCTTTCTGATAATATAGTAAATTGGCTTATTACAAGGGAAATAAAGAATCCTTAGTTACAGCAACTATATGAAATGTTGAAAACTTCAGTATGTAAAGTTAACTGTGACTGTTTTTCACTGGAAGACATTGAACAAAACATAATCAGAGGAGAAAAGAAAAGTGACTTAATAAATACACCAATTTGGTTGTTTAGGTTGCACACATTTGTTTTTATTTAATTCGTTAATTAATTAGGCTAATTTTGTTTGTTGTGGCGTTCGACCACAGGGTTTCATCTACACCCTATTCGATTAACCAATGCCGTTAAGAAAGAGATGGGGGGAGTCACATTAGCCCGGTTCATTGGTAATGGTAGACTGTTAATATTCAGTGCTGATCATGTTCAGCATGGGAAGATTCTGTAAATAAAAACTCTCAATGGGAAGAAAATCACAAGTCATGTCCCTGGCTAAGCTGAGGGGGGTCATTTCTGGGGTTCCACTATCTATGTCCATAGATGATGGACCTCGGGCCTCCCGAGTGGCGCAGTGGTCTAAGCTGTGCCACTAGAGATCCTGGTTTGAATCCAGGCTCTGTCGTAACCGGCCGCGAGGGAGACCCATGGGGCGGCGCACAATTGGCCCAGGGTACGGGAAGGGAATGGCCGGAAGGGATGTAGCTCAGTTGGTAGAGCATGGCGTTTGCAACGCCAGGGTTGTGTGTTCGATTCCCACGGGGGGCCAGTATGAAAAATTAAATTATGTATGCACTCACTAACTGTAATTTGCTCTGGATAAGAGCGTCTGCTAAATGACTAGAGCCAAAAGGCTGTTCAGTAAGAAAGAGGGGCAGAGAAGTGAAAGCCTGTCAGTACTATTCATGTTTGAGAAGGTTTTGCCTAAGAAAGTACAGATGGGCTTCCTGGCTTTTGCTGTTAGGGAGTTTGTCCCACCTCCATTAAGGTGTTTTAAATGCAATGGAAAGAAAATATGTGCCAAGTGTGGAGGGGAACATGATTATGGTGAATGTGGGAACGTCAAGGTGAACTGTTGTAATTGTAGGGGGGGAACACAGTGCAGCATTTGGTGGATTCCAGGTGCAGAAAGAGGCTAGAGAAGCCCAAAGATATAAAATCACTCATAATGTCTCTTATGCAGGCAGATTGGAGGAACTATTAGGCAGAATGATGGAGTTAATAAGCTCACTCCTGGAATAAGTGGACCTACTGTAGGACATGTTTCTTATGCTAGTCCTGATGCGGTTACGAGACCTGTTCAGAAATCTTGCTCTCACAAATGTGTCGCGTCAAAGGACACCTTAATAGTTAGTAAGATTGACTTTGTAGCCTTCATTGGAAAGGTTATCAACCTGACTGCGTTTGTGGAAAGAAGAACTGCCAAGTTGAAGATCATTGTGGAAGCAGCAACAGAGTTTTTAGCAGTAACAGATGTTACTGTCGCCATGATTGTTGATATGTTGACTCCTAATAATACTAATAATGGAGTGTCTCAGTATGATGATAATTAGAGTCATGGTTTTTGTCATCCTTCAGTGGAATGCCTGAAGCCTTATGTTACAGCAGTTCCGGAGCGACCCACTAGGTGTCATCCTCCGACAACCATAGGCACCTCCTCACTCACAGTCGGACTAATTATCTGCCTATTGGTGTCACCTGTGTCTATCTGATTCACCTGTGTATTTATTCACTTCCCTGTGCTCCCTTGGTCAGTTTTCTCTGCTAGTTCCTTGATGTTAAGCAGTACGTATTAGTGTCGGATCACGTGACGGAGTTACAGGTACTCAAGAAGTGTTCTACCTGTGTCATTGTGTTTTTCCAGTCAGAGTTAGTATTTCGTATTGTTTGCTGTCAGCCTGTTTTTTGGAGACCTATGTGCTCCTCATTTGTTCTCGTGTATATTCCGTTGTTTTGGATCCTGGCTTTAGGACCACCAGTAAAGATCCTTGTTTCACCATCTCTGCCTACTGTCTAACTTGCACTGCACCTGGGTCACACCTCACACCAACCCGTACACCTTATTGCTAATGTTCAGGAGTTTAAGAAATATGTAATTGATTTAGAAATCAAACCTGATGTGATATGTGTTCAAGAAACTTGGCTTAGACCATGTCTTGATTTTATTATTGCTGGTTATCGTTCAATCAGATCTGATAGATCAATTGGACAGGATGGTAGTTGTGCTACGTTCATAAGGGAAGGTCTTGTATTTCGTAATTTATATGTCCCATCTGAATATGAATGTGTGATTTACATTTACGTCATTTAGCAGACGCTCTTATCCAGTGCGACTTACAAATTGGTGCATTCACCTTATAGCCAGTGGGATAACCACTTTACAATATGTTTTTTGTTTCTTTTTTTCTTTGGGGTGGGGAAAGTGGGGGTAGAAGGATTACTTTATACTATTCCAGGTATTCCTTAGAGGTGGGGTTTCAAGTGTCTCCGGAAGGTGGTGAGTGACTCCGCTGTCCTGGCGTCGTGAGGGAACTTGTTCCACCATTGGGGTGCCAGAGCAGCGAACAGTTTTGACTGGGCTGAGCGGGAACTGTGCTTCCGCAGAGGTAGGGGGGCCAGCAGGCCAGAGGTGGATGAGCGCAATGCCCTCGTTTGGGTGTAGGGACTGATCAGAGCCTGCTAACTTGATACAGTATTCTTCCGTGAAAACCGTCCAGGGCACCTAGTCATATGACGCCACAGCCAACTAGCATGCCGGACTCCAACAACACGGTTTAGCACCAATAATCGGCCACAACAAACCACCAGTGTGTCAACACGCCAAGCAGATCATTCGTGTCCGTGTCTAACGTTGTGGTTTAGTCCCGACAGCTTGAGCGAGTCCGTCGTCAACTGATGGTGGAAATCTACAGTGCAGGTAGTAATATTAAGTTACTAAATGTTTACAATTGTTGGTGAAACCATACAGGAGAGGAAGTACAGAACCAACGACGCTAGACGGAGAGGAATATGTTTAAGCAAAAGGCAGTTTATTAAACAACAGAGATAGCTGGTACTGCTCAAGCTACATGCATGGACCCATTTCAGTTGCCTCTTATCGAGACAGTTGAAAAGGGATCAAAAACAGAGTTTTCAGCATTACTTTATACAATGCAACACAAAGGAAGGGGTCCTTCTTCTAGTCCCTTGATTGGTTCCCCGAAGCGTAGGAGGCGGGTCTGCTCTGTCCAGAGTAGAAGCCCCATTTTGTGCGGCAGAGTCCTCTGCCCTAGGCACCGACCAGTAGAAAGATGTGCAGTTTGTGTGTGTGCGTAACTCGTGAGGCATGAGGATGAGTGTGCGTATGCATGGAGATGTGTGTGTGTGTATGTGTGTATGTTCTCAAAGGAAAGTCTCGTGGGGAGCAACCAGATTGTGGCCTGTGGCGTGGGAGTTGTCCTTGAGAAGATATTGGCTCTGTCCATTGTTCTTGCATAGGAACAGCATTGACTGAAAACAAGCTCCTAACATTAAAATGGGTCATGCACAAGATTTTAGTCAGACCAAGCTATAACATTTTAATATTTACTACGACAAATCCCCCTCTTCACGTCTCCCCAGAGACGTGACCAAGTAACAGTAAAGAAGGAAAACTTGAGACGTGACACAAGCTAACAGTGTAATTGGCAAATAGGGAAAACTTTATCAGAAGATAAAGTTTTACATTCCCCCCTCTTTACGTCTCACAAGAGACGTGACATAAAGCTTAAATGCTGCAATTGGCAAAATAGGAAAACTTTATCAGAAGATAAAGTTTTACATTCCCCCTCTTCACGTCTCACAAGAGACGTGACAAAAGCTTAAATGCTGCAATTGGCAAAATAGGAAAACTTTATCAGAAGATAAAGTTTTACATTCCCCCTCTTCACGTCTCACAAGAGACGTGACATAAAGCTTAAATGCTGCAATTGGCAAAATAGGGAAAACTTTATCAGAAGATAAAGTTTTACATTCCCCCTCTTCACGTCTCACAGAGACGTGACAAAAAACTTAGATGCTATTCATCATCCAGATATCCTTGGTCAGCATCGTCAATAGCAAGCAAAGAAACATCTGACCGTTATCTGCAGGATTTGGATCAATAGCGGTGGTTATAATCCTGGTTGTCAGCGTCCGTATGCATGGAATGCAACAGCATCCACAAAGCACTAGAATTGCAGCAAAAACAGAGATGGATACAAGTATAGAAGAAACAAGCGTTTTATATTTACCAAACGCATCCATCCAAGAGTCCCACATTGAAGTATCCACCCCCTGAGTGGCTCTTCATTTTACCATTAAGAGTCCTCAAACCTTCTAGAGCAATTGTCAAGCTTCCATCTGCAGCAGTATTATTAGGAATAAAAGTACAACATTGTTCCCCGAACATAGCACACACACCCCTCTTTCAGCAAGTAACATATCAACAGCAATTCTATTCTGAAAAGCCATTAATGAAGTTGCAGCTAGTTGTCCATGAACAGCCTCAAAACCTTGTTGAGTCCAGTTTTCTAATTTCTGGACATTAATGTATGTAGTTAATTCTATCGACGTTTTTATTAATAGTACAACAGTCAGCACCCAAAAGACACCCCCCAAAAACTGTACTCCATGTACCCATGTTCAAGGACAGTTTCACAGACAACAAAGAGAGAGTGTTCTTATCAGCCTGTTATGTGAAACAATCCATATCAGTACAGTGCTCCTCATTAATGCATTCCTTCCAAGCTATTCATCACATACAGATCCAAAAAATAAAACCCAACAATTTTATGGTGTCACTCTAAACCGAGTATAATCACCCTTAAGAATAACAGGATATGGAAATTAAATCACAACATTTAATGTTAATAAAAAATAAAAATAATAATTTTAACCCTCTATTCCTCCCCTACACCTAACATGTACTGAGTTGGCTACCAGCCACCCAGGAATCCTTTACCTTCACATCAGGAAGAATAAACAATCACAGTGGTTAGTAAAAACATAAGGTAATAAATGAGCAAGAACTGAAAATAAATGCGTGTATGTATTTTACTAGGCAAAAACATGGATCATCCAGCTTGGTCTCAGAGTCAGTAGCAGAGTCACCTGCATCATCCTGGGCCGGTAACAACAGCATCATACCCGACGCCTGCACCACTCCTACCACTGACCTCCGTTTATGGAGCTATCAATACCAGAGTTCTCAACCAGTTCGTTCTCCAGCGTGGTGATGGTCACTCAAGCGCTTTGGTCACGGGCCCGTCCGGTGCTATATTGTTGGAGATGAAAGTACAACACATATATCCAAACAGAACACAAACCCCGTCCCGCTCAGCCAAAAGCATATCTAAAGCTATTCTATTCTGCCATGTCATTAAGCTAGTTGCCGCTGTCTGCTCAGCTAATCCCTTTAGTGCATCACGAGTGTGGTTAATAAATCTTTTGCTGGTTATATTAAATATAATTTATCCAATTTACATTTTTATTAATTGTTTGACCACCAGAAAATACTTGATTCAAACCCAGCTGCGATCTGATTGTGGATCCCATCAATATATATCCTTTCATCAAAGGATCCCGGGAGGAGGTCCTACTTTCTATGTGACAACTCACCAGTCTCTGACACGTTTGATTGTTTGCTTATGTAGGTGAGTTCACAATCAGTTATCACCACACATCCATCAGATGTCAGCACGGGTCTGGTTTTTTGGCTCCTATAATCCTCTGGCTGCAACAAAGAGGAGAGATTAATCATGGTCTCTTTTAGTTGTGATATTCTCTGTGTGGGAGCAGGAGCTAAGATGCCCTACCCTGTATCCTATCCTTACTAGTCCTAGAAAAACAATTTAGAATCCCCTGTGACTTCAAACTGAGGCAACCCAGGTCGGGATGATTTTGTTATCGGGGAAACAGATAGTGCAAGTTACCATAAGACTCTTTCACCACATTCCCAGGTGGCTTGCATGGAGGAAAAACCTGACAGAGAGTTAAAGCCTGTCAAGGGGAACGGAGTAGTTGTTATCCCTGGTTTGGCTGTCCTACAGGCAAAACAGTCCTCTTTAGACATAGTTTTTTTCCGTATACTGAATCCATTCCAACCACAGGTTAAGATTTCTATACCCGTTTCCACCTGTACTACTTCCTCCAGGTCCATAGTTTTGCACTATCTTTATCACAGCCCCGGTCTCACTACCTCCCTCAGAGAGGTTTACTCTAGAATTTCCCCTTTCCCTACGTCTAGCTGTCTCCTATGCCTTTTCAACTTGTGTTAGGTTAACTACCACTTCTGGCTGAAACAGGAGGGTCCGTGTGTGTTAGGAATATGGCCCCCACAATCAGACAGCTACCTACCGTCGGGAGACCTGTGAATCCCCACCCCTTGCCCTGAGAACATGTCAGATGCCAGAGGCCAACCCATTGCTTTACCTTCTATCGAACTCACACAGGGATGATCAGACAGGGTAAGGGAATCTTCGTTAAGGAGGCAACCCCGAACCATAGTGGTGATCGGATCTTTCTCCTAACTCTGTGTTTGTTCGTCAGGTGTAGCTGGTTTTGTACAGTGTGTGACATGCACCCAGATGGATCTCTCAGCTATTCTGCTGGCAAAGGCAATACTTGGTAGGGCCCTTCCGCCAGGCCTGATTCAGTCTCCTGGTTAGATAGAGTGGGTCACCTTCTCCTTTAGTTCACCTGTGGGGCACAAAACCTCTGACATACAGGTGTGGTTAATAAACTATCATACATGTTGTTTTTTTTAAAAGTATTTTGTCCTCTCCTTCGTATATATTTAATATTTAATCCAACCATCCCCCTCTTTGACACATGATTTGGCCATGTGTCAATATTACCACCTACCTAAACAATCACTTTAGTTAATATTGGTATTTCATTATCCAATTGCCATTCCTCCACTCTCTCTTCTGTTATTTATGGTTCAAATCAAATATATTATTACCAAATTATAATATTCTTCACAATTTTCACAGTACTATAAATTACCCTCAACTTAGTAAAATAAACTATCTTAAAGTCTTCCTCTCATGCCTTTAGAATGTACTAGTGTGGATGATTAATTAACACCAGAATGTTAAAACAGAGTTCAGAGGCCATTGAAATCATTTAACGAACTGTTTAATCCCATAGTATACTAAACAATTACCATTATTCTAAATATTTCAGAAATGTTAGTTATCCCAAGTGTTCATTAAGTCCTCATGACATTCATTCTCATAAGAAATCATATATACCCCAAACTCAGCCAAAACCTAAAAAAATCCATAAAATTCACTGTGTGCACCTTTAAGACCTATAACCCTTGACCTGCTGAAAACCCTCCAAAATTGAAACAACAAGGCTTTATAAACATCATACTAGGTGTGTTGTTTTCTATTTGAAAACCCCAATTAAAAACAACAACCAAACAGCCAGGTCATGAGGACTCCTGATTTCTCTCTTCCCCTTCTGCCTACAGTTTCTTAACTGGTGCCCTTTCCTTGCAGTAACTACACGGTTCCTCACATTCTCTAGCAAAATGTCCCGTTTTGTCACAATTGTAACACTTCCACTCACTCCTGTCTCCACTATTACTATTTCCTTCTTGTCTGTCTTTGCTACCGTAACCTCTCTTCTCTCCTAGGTATTGACTAATAGTCTCACTGTCTCTAATTCAACACAAAAACCCCATCATCCAATTAATTTTCATACCCATTACTGTCAATGCCAAATTAGGTTTCTCTGTTCCTGTTGAAGTGCTAAGTCAATAGTAGCCAATTCAAACACCTCACAATTTGGATCAAAGGGTTCCTTAGTCTTCCCCCCACTAGAGTCTACTATTTCTCCCTCAAGGACTAGTCACGCCTTATCTTCCTCTTTCTCACACTCAAAGCTGGGGGATGGACTTCTCTCTCCTCTCTCCTGTCTGATGGATTGCATGTCTCTCTGAGGCTATTACACAATTCAGTTATTTTCCCAACATACTCTCCGTAATCGGCCCATGGCAAAAGTGTCCTATGGGCATCCCCTGAAACCCACTGCCCTCTAACGGCAGCCCAAACCTTACTATTCCTGTCATGGGGTGGGTCATTCTTTCTACCGCTCTGGCCACATCCTCTGTGTTCATGGCCTGTCTGCTAAATGGCATATCATTATTATTACTGTATACATCTAAGGTTGCTGGGGCCCCTATCATTCCCCGCCAATAGATTATTTCTCCTTTACACACCTTATGTATCTGTTTAAGCATGGATTCGAGTTTATCTGCGTCCAGACGTCCCTCAAAACCATACCTCTCCCTCCACCTCGTTATATAATGGAGATTTCTTCTATCTCTGGATTCCATTTTAATTACATCAAGCATTTCTCGTCCCCAGTAAATTCTGGGACCTCTTGTGAGGATTTCCCCCCATGGTTGGTACTGTTAAAAATCCCTTAGCCACCTCTTCTATATTACAAGTAAATTTAAAGTAATTCAAAATAGCTTCACACAACAACCCCTCATAAGGAGTGCCCAGCAGGAGTCCAATTCCTATCAGAAAACATACATACAAACATTCAGACACTCCCAATCTCTCCCAGGGGGAAAAGTTCTTCTTCACCCTGAGTGAGATTGTTGTTCCCATTGGGGTTTCTTCATTGTGTTGTCAGGATTGGTTCTCGCTGCTCAAATCAGCTCTTACTTCCAGACAATGGTCTGGAAGGAGTGGGGGCTGGAGTACAGTGTGTTAGATGGTGCCAGGGTGCGCCTGATTTACCTCTGACCTGGACTGAGTGTGAAGTAACCTCCTTCACTTCGTACGGTCCAGTCCACCTGGGTTCCAGCCACTTTCTCTTGTGGACTTTAACCCTTACCCAGTCTCCCACGTTTACCTTCAGCGGCAGCGTACTTCCCGACAGCTCCCCCTCTTGGGCCTTCTGCACCTGAGAAGAGAGTGCTGCAGAAAATTCCGTCAATTTCTTCACATAATCAGTCATTTCTATCTGTTGTACATCAAGGGCGGGCATATGACCTCCCTCCCCTTGGTGGACCTGGCATTACTCTCCCTGTCATTCGTTGTTCTAAGTATTCATTGAATTTGGGTATGGTTATGTTTGGTCCTGCCATCTTGCTTTCTCTATCTTGGATGTATTATCGGTATCAAATACAGACTTATCTCATGTACGACACCCTCGTATATAAAGAGGCTGATTGTTTTTATATTATGTGTAGTGCAATCATTATCATAAAAGTCAGAATTCCAGTCACATATACCAATGCAGTAATTTCTACACACAGCACACACCACACTTTAGTTATCTCACGCTTGTTCTAGAATCATTGCACAACTTCAATATCAGTCTCCCCAGTCCCTGGTTCCTGAAACCCTAGGTCAAATTCACTCAATTCCACAGATTGGTGTTCGGTCTCATAAGTCTCACTATAACTTCCCATCATCCATTACACGTTTAAGATATAACACAGACACGTTAAAATATAAAACACAGCAAATTCCACATAGATCTATACTATGATTCCACTATGCCTTCACATAGATTTAACTTCCCACATAGATCTATACTATGATTCCACTATGCCTTCACATAGATTTAACTTCCACATAGATCTATACTATGATTCCACTATGCCTTCACATAGATTTAACTTCCACATAGATCTATACTATGATTCCACTATGCCTTCACATAGATTTAACTTCCACATAGATCTATACTATGATTCCACTATGCCTTCACATAGATTTAACTTCCACATAGATCTATACTATGATTCCACTATGCCTTCACATAGATTTAACTTCCACATAGATCTATACTATGATTCCACTATGCCTTCACATAGATTTAACTTCCCACATAGATCTATACTATGATTCCACTATGCCTTCACATAGATTTAACTTCCACATAGATCTATACTATGATTTCCACTATGCCTTCACATAGATTAATTAATATAAATCACAGTACGAGATATCTCATGTATGCCTTAATTCATTTAGGATGGAAATTATTTAACAAGTATTCATACTCACGCTCAGTACTTCTGATCAAAATTTGGTATTGGTCTATAATACAATATGCAAGATTTCGTTTTAACAGGCTCTGCATACCTTTTTAGAAGAGCGCGCTCTGATCAGGTTCCTGAGCCAAGACGAATAGTTGATTTCTCCAGGATTTTCAGGTCACTCTTCCGTCTGTTTTTAGATCGATGATTTGCCTTTTCCTCTCGCACCAACTTTTAGATCGAATTAAAAACCATCCTCTGCTACCATTTTTGTTGGTGAAACCATACAGGAGAGGAAGTACAGAACCAACGACGCTAGACGGAGAGGAATATGTTTAAGCAAAAGGCAGTTTATTAAACAACAGAGATAGCTGGTACTGCTCAAGCTACATGCATGGACCCATTCAGTTGCCTCTTATCGAGACAGTTGAAAAGGGATCAAAAACAGAGTTTTCAGCATTACTTTATACAATGCAACACAAAGGAAGGGGTCCTTCTTCTAGTCCCTTGATTGGTTCCCGAAGCGTAGGAGGCGGGTCTGCTCTGTCCAGAGTAGAAGCCCCCATTTTGTGCACGGCAGAGTCCTCTGCCCTAGGCACCCGACCAGTAGAAAGATGTGCAGTTTGTGTGTGTGCGTAACTCGTGAGGCATGAGGATGAGTGTGCGTATGCATGGAGATGTGTGTGTGAATGTGTGTATGTTCTCAAAGGAAAGTCTCGTGGGGAGCAACCAGATTGTGGCCTGTGGCGTGGGAGTTGTCCTTGAGAAGATATTGGCTCTGTCCATTGTTCTTGCATAGGAACAGCATTGACTGAAAACAAGCTCCTAACATTAAAATGGGTCATGCACAAGATTTTAGTCAGACCAAGCTATAACATTTTAATATTTACTACGACACAATCCTTGTTGTCAACTATTTGTAGTGATATTTGATGAAATATCAGGAGAATTGGGCTCTAGAGAGATATGGTGCGGTGAATTTAATGCACATGATAGTTTATGGGGAAGCACACATATTGATGCTAATGGTACTATTGTGGAAGATATGATGGAAACGAGCATTAGTATGTCTTAAAAATGGATGTGGTACACGAGTGGATGTTGTTAGAGGGGTTACAACCTGCCTGGACCTCACACTGGCTTCTAACACTATTGCATCTACAGTGCCCTCCACTATTATTGGTACCCCTGTTTAAGATGTGGTCGAGGACTTCCAAAAATTCTCCTTTTTTTTTTTAAACAACATAGAACCCAAATGCAAAAAAAGAGAAAAATCCAACCTTTTATTTAAGTACAT
This sequence comes from Coregonus clupeaformis, assembly GCF_020615455.1. Taxonomy (NCBI): domain Eukaryota; kingdom Metazoa; phylum Chordata; class Actinopteri; order Salmoniformes; family Salmonidae; genus Coregonus; species Coregonus clupeaformis. The sequence continues at coordinate 19,026 of NW_025534049.1, forward strand.
TACTTTGGTAGTAAAAAAAAAACCCACACATTTAGAAAAAAAAAACTTGAAATCATGTGTCCCACAATTATTGGCACCCCTAACAAATCCGCTGAAAATTTTAATTGATTTTTTAAAAAATATATTTTTCTGTAGTTGCTAAAGTTGGTCAGGGTATCTAGGAACTTTTAATTAGTAATTCATGACTTCCTGTTTCCCTGGGGTATAAATATGACGTGACACAGAGGCATAATTCTCTTACCCATTTGTCAACATGGCAAAGACAAGAGAACACACCATTCAAGTAAGGCAGATTTGTGTCGACCTTCATAAGTCAGGCAATGGCTACAAGAAAATAGCCACTCGCCTTAACTTGCCCGTATCTACAGTCAGAGGAATCATTAAGAAGTTTAAAACAACTGGAACAGTGACAAACAAGGCTGGAAGAGGTCCCGAAGTTTATCTTGCCACAACGCACAGTGAGGAGGATGGTAAGAGAAGTAAAAAAAAGTCCTAAGCTCACTGTCACAGAATTGCATCAAAGAGTGGCATCTTGGGGTCACAAAGTCTCCAAAACAACCATCAGACGCTCTCTACATGCCAACAAGCTGTTTGGGAGGCATGCAAGGAAAATGCCTTTTCTCACTAACACTCACAAACGTAAACGTCTGGAGTTTGCTAAGCGGCACTGGGACTTCAACTGGGATCGTGTGCTTTGGTCAGATGAGACTAAGATTGAGCTTTTTGGCAACAAACACTCTAAGTGGGTCTGGCGTAAAACAAAAGATGAGTATGCCGAAAAGCACCTCATGCCCACCGTGAAGTATGGTGGAGGATCTGTGATGCTTTGGGCCTGTTTCTCTTCCAAAGGCCCTGGGAACCTTGTTAGGGTGCATGGCATTATGAACGCTTTGAACTACCAGGACATTTTAAATAAAAACCTGATGGTCTCTGCCAGAAAGCTGAAGATGGGTCGTCATTGGGTCTTTCAGCAGGATAATGATCCAAAACATGTGGCAAAATCTACACAAAAATGGTTAAGCAGTCACAAACTCAAGGTCCTCCCATGGCCATCTCAGTCCCCAGACCTCAACCCAATTGAAAACCTGTGGGGCGAGCTAAAGAGGAGAGTGCATAAGAGAGGACACTGGATGATCTAGAAAGATTGTGCAAAGAAGAATGGTCAAAGATCCCTCTCTCTGTGTTCTCCAATCTTGTGAAATGTTATAGGAGGAGATTAAGTGCTGTCTTGTTGGCAAAAGGGGGTTGTACAAAGTATTAACATCAGGGGTGCCAATAATTGTGGGACACATGATTTCAAGTTTTTTTTCTTCTAAATGTGTGATTTTTTTTTTTACACCAAAGTAATGTACTTAAATAAAAGGTTGGATTTTTCTCTTTTTTGCATTTGGGTTCTGTTGTTTTAAAAAAAATGAGAATTTTTGGAAGTCCTCGACCACATCTTAAACAGGGGTGCCAATAATTGTGGAGGGCACTGTATGTGTGAATTATAATGTAATGAATGATTCTACTGTTGGAAGTGATCATTTCCCGATTTCGTGTACCATGTACTTTGATGTGACTATTCCAAATAGGGTACCATTCAGTAGTTCTGCCCTACAATAGGCAGGGGTACTGAGCTGGGGGATGTATGGTCTATGTTGAAGAAGCTGACTGCAAGAAGCAAGTCCACTCGAATTCCAGTTTTTATTGTGGGTCAAAAAATGTCCGTAACTGAAAAAGAAAAAGCTGACTTGTTGGGGAAGACATTTGCTAGGGTACATAGGGGGGGTTGGATGAAGTATATAAGCAACGCAGGTGTGAGATTTTAAATGCTCATGTTAATGTGTATAAGAAAAGGGATACTGTTGACTCTTCTTTGGGTGCTGTTTTTACCATACATGAGATGTGTTCAGCCTTAATAGGCTGTGGATATACAGCCCCAGGTCATGATCAGTTGTGCTATGTAATGTTTAAGCATCTACCTGATGAGGTCATACATGTTCTCCCGGGATTATTTAATACGATTTGGAGTGAGGGGGTTATACCTTCTGGTTGGAAACGTGCAGTAATATTATATTTTGTAAAGCCTGATAAGGACCCTTCATGCCTCCTGTAGCTCAGTTGGTAGAGCATGGCGCTTGCAACGCCAGGGTTGTGGGTTCGATTCCCACGGGGGGCCAGTATGAAAAATGTATGCACTCACTAACTGTAAGTCGCTCTGGATAAGAGCGTCTGCTAAATGACTAAAATGTTTTTAAAAATGTGCTGATAGTTATAGACCAATAGCACTGACCTCTAACTGATGGAAAAGATGATAGTCAACAGGTTGTCATATTTCCTGGAACCATAGAGGTCTATTGAGTCAATGTCAAAGTGGATTCCGTAAAGGTAGATCTACTTTGGATGCATTAGTAAAGATGAGCAATGAAGTTGAGAGAACTTTGGTCATGAAATTATTAATGGCTACTGTCTTTTATTTTATTTTTATTTTTTAATTTTTTTTTACATTGAAAAGGCAAACGTCCAGTGGAGGCTGCTGATGGGAGGACGGCTCATAATAATGACTGGAATGGAGCAAATGGAATGGCATCAAACCCATGGAAACCAGGTGTTTGATACCATTCCACTAATTCTGCTCCAGACATTACCACGAGCTCGTCCTGCCAACCTCCTGTGCTCACGACACTATGTGGAGATCAGGCCTACTGATTTAAGATGGAAAGACTTGGTGTTGGTGGGAGGTTATATAACTGGGCTTTGGCCTTCTTATTTAATCGCTCTTTTGGAGTTAAAATAGGATCCATTTTATCTGATACCTATGGAGTTGACAATGGTATTCCTCAAGGCAGTGCTAACAGTCCTATTTTGTTCAACATTATGATTAACGATGTGTTTTCGAATGTAGGTTAGGGGTATTGGGGCTTCCCTATATGCTGATGATGGAGCTATTTCGAAAGAGGGGAAGGAATGTCTCATGTTGAAAGATGGTCCATTGACTGGGGTTTTAAATTGTCAGTGGCCAAGTCTTGTATGTTCTTCTCGAAGAAAAAAAGTTGCTGATAATATACAGTTGTTTCTGTATGGACAGCCTATGTATGGGGAGGGAAGGACAAATATTTGGGTCTATGGTTCAATGAGAGATGGAAAGATCATGTCATAAATGTTGAAACAAAGTGTAAGAAGGTGGTGAATCTAATGCGCTCGGACTCTGGTTATGAATGGGGTGCTGACAGACAATCGTTGATGGATATTTATAGAGCTCTGATGAGGACGACAATTGATTACGGGTGTATAGTTTATGGAACAGCGGCGAAGACTTGACTTCAGAGGCTGGACAGAATCCAGTATATAGCTTTAAGGATATGTATTGGTGCATTTAAATCAACATCTGTATGTGCCTTACTAGTGGAGGCAGGTGAGATGCCTTTGGATATACGGTGTAAAATACTGTCATTAGCTTATTGTGTTATGTTGAAAGGCTGTGAGGTTGACCATCCCACTGCTACTGTTCTAGATGACTGTTGGAAATATACTAGTAGACAAGGCAGTAAAACTGCAGTAAAAGTGCAGTAACTGCAGTCAACTGGTATTTTGGACGCAGTAATTGCAGAATAACTGCAGTGTACTGCAAAATGACTGTAGTAAAAAAAACGGTGTTCTTTTGGATGCGGTATTTGCAACACTGCAGTTAGACTGCACTTTAACTGCAGTTATACTGCATTGTACTGCAGTTATATTGCACTTGGACTGCAATCTTCTTTCGTAAGGGGTGGTTTTGGTTGGACAGTTGGAAAGCTTGTTGATGAGTGGTTTGAGGGAGTTGGAGGTTGGCGCTTCTGTGGTGATAGGGGATGTTCCTCATTGGTTACTCCCAGACCCTGTTGTTGATCTAACCTTGGTAGAGAAAAGGAAAGATTGGTCAGAAGTCTGTGATATAGGATAACTGGTTGACAATTACATTGGTAGAAGTTTATATGCATTTTTACCACTTTTCAGAGTTGGATCCAAGGACCCAGATAGTGGGCGCACAGGAGCAGGCGTTTACGTTCTTGAATTTGATGTGCAGATATGTAGAAGACTAACAGATGAACTGTCAGTATACTCAGTTGAACTGCTGGCGATAGTAGTTGCCCTCCAGTGGGTGGAGGACGTATATAGTATGCTCAGATTCTCTGTATGTATTGAATAGTTTATCATCTGGCAAATCTAATAGGCGTGACCTAATATGGGAGGTATTAATGTTATTATGGAGAACTGAGAGACTGGGTGTAGTAGTGAGATTCTGCTGGGTCCCAGCCCATTTGGGTGTGGAAGGGAATTAAATTGTATACCAGTTAGCCAAAAGAGCTTTAAAACAAGATATCATTTATATTAATGTTCCACTGGGTAGAGGTGAGGCCAAATGTATGATCAGAGCCATTTTGATAGATGTGTGGCAGAGGAGATGGGACTCTGAGCACAAGGGCCGGCATTGATATGCCCTCCAAAGAAAGGTCGGTGGACCAAGATTCAAAGTTCAATTTAGGAAGGAAGTGGTGGTGTTTGCTCGATTGCGCCTAGGACATTGTACATTGAACTCGTCATTACATCTGGTTGGCAAGCATGTGAATGGTTTGCATGTGTTGTTATATTGTTGTAAGTATGTTAAAGAGAGGGAAAGATTGAAGTGTTGGGTCATTGAGGTTGGACAGGGTTGGGGGGGTTTGGAAGGGATTTTGGGGATGGGGGAGGGTCTATTAGACGTTAGTAGGGCTCTTTATTTTCTCAGAAGTACTGAGTTAGGTAGGAGGATTTAGAAATGTTGGAAACCGTGATTGATCACACACTCCAGCACAGTAGGTGGCGGCATGCACGTTTAAGGTTTGTTTGCGCACCGCCATTATATCATAGAAGAAGAAGACAGACAGACAGACAGACCAAGGGTCAGGATAAAGATGAGTCTGTGACAGTAAGAGTGAAGTTTTTGGAAAAAGTGGACCCTTGCCTTTTGGCTGATCCATTTCAGGGTGGGTGAAAACAGAGTTGGGCGCTGTGGAATCAGTGAGGGTAACCAGAAGTGGTCTTGTGATAATTGTTTGTGTTTCTGCTGGTCAGAGGGAGCAGGTGCTTCGTGTTAAACGAATGGGGGCAAGAGATGTGAATTGTTTTGCTCTCAAGAAAAGGGCACCATCGAAAGGAGTGATTACTGGGGTAGCGGTAAATGTGAAAGCTGACCAACTGAAGGGGAAGGTTCCCGGTGTTTGTGATGCTCGTTGTTTGGTGTGACGAAGACAGGGTGGCGTGAGTGGAGTTTTGGAGTTTTGATGTTGAGTCTTTGCCCGACAAAGTGATGTTAGGATATATAAATTATCCTGTACGAGCTTTTGTGCCGAATACATTACGTTGTTACAGGTGTCAAGCTTATGGGCATGTGGCAGCAGTGTGTGGGAGGGAGGTTCCTAGGTGTGAGAAGTGTGCAGAAGGGCATGAGACAAAGGAATGTGTAGCATTGGGGAAAGTAGTGGTATGTGATAATTGTAGGGGTGCCCATGGGGCTAGGGATCAGAAATGTCCCATGCAAGAGAGGCAGGTTGAGGTTTCCAGGGTTAGAGTAGTGCAGAAGTTGTCATATGCTGAGGCAGTGAAGAAAGTAGAGGAAGATGGGTCAAGGGGGAGGGATCCTGAGAGGAGTGGTGTGAGTAGTAGATCTGTACCAGTACAGAGGGATAAACCAGCAAGCGATATATGTTTCAGTAAGATTGGATTTTTGGCATTTATAGCAATGGTTATCAACTGTACTGCAGGGATGGAACGTAAGTCGCAGAAAATAGAGGTTAAGGTGGCGGCTGCAGAGAGGTATTTGGGTGTGCGAGACTTGACATCAGAAGAGTTACAGGGTGAGTTAAGTGGCGGTGTACCATCCTTTCAGGCTGATGGCCTGAAGTAGCACTAAATAGATTGAAATAGTGGAGTATGGTATTTAATAGGACGTCCGTCCGTCCGTCCGTACTCCACTATTCCCACCATAAGTCCTGTCCGTCTTCAGTGTTTGGTTGCTCGGCTGTGCTGTTTAGTCCACTGTTGTTGGAGGATAACAAAGCAGTCCTCCCTGACGCTGCCATCTTCCCTGCTGCTCTGTCTGTCTTCTGTCTGTCTCTTTCTTTCTGTCTCGCTGAACATTCACACAAGATAATGTTAGTTTCCTGTGTGTAACAGAAATCCAGCCGTGGTAGAGGTCCCAGTGGTGCCCTCAGGAACAGTAGTCGTTCAGCTGCTGCCAGTGTAGCTAACGCCATGCCCCAATCAGGTACTGCAAGTTCAAGTTTTATTTGTCACATGCACGAGTACAGTGAAATGCTTAACGTGACGTGTGTGTAGCTAACGTCACACATGATGAATGGCCTTGAAGCCGTTATATATTTTACCATAGACCCTGCTCAACTGTGGCACGTACTTCTTTGATGACTTTCTCCAACCTCTCTGTGTGTGTCTGTCTGTGTGTCTGTCTGTCTGTGCGTGCGTGTGTCTGTGTGTGTGTAGCAGGTCAGACCAGGGAGGGGGTCCTGGCTAACTTCTTCAACAGTCTTCTGACCACGAAGGCCAGAGCATCGCCGCCAGGCAACAGCACACCAGGGACCGTATGTAACAGGGTTATATTGGTGATTCCCCTTGCCACTTTATTGTTAAGCCAATGGGTTTTTGGTTTTGTCTTGACTTTCACCTACTCAACATGGCATCTTATTGGCTGGTTGGCGTAGCTTGCTTACGAGGGAGGATGTTTCAGTTAGAATCGTCCCAGTGAACAAGCACCAAACCAGTGTTAAGTTGTTGGTTGCAAAGCACTATAAGTCAAAAGTGATGATGTAAATGTATAATTTATATCAATTTGTTTGTAAATGTTATTCGAACATCACACATAAGATGCAGTGTTTTTTGGTGTGCATTTTGTTGTAGAGAATTTCAGCTAATACTAGCTAGCAACTTACTGTGTCTGGTGGGGGGTTTGTATATTTTGTACAGTGCATGAGTGCAGAGTTGGATGGTGAGCCGTGCATTGCATGACGTGCAATTTTGTGCTGTTCCTATCAGGTACATTGTTAAAGATATTATATTGTAATTGTATTTGTCGTGTATTAGGATTATGCCTTTGTTAAATGTTTTTAAGTGGAACTGAAAGAATGTTGATTTTAGTATCAAGAGGGAATGTTTTAGTGTAACGCCACATACAACAGACAGGAAGTGTGTTGTAGACAGGGGATTGGACAGTAGAGGGAGCCACCCACATCTTGGGGAGATTATATATACTGGGGGAAAAACGAAGGAGAGGGCAGAGCGGCCATTTCAATCTGAGGCGTCGCTCTCCGGATGTCATGACATCTGTCACTCATACTGAAAGCTTGTAATATGAATAAACTTATGATCAAGGTTCAGTATGAGCGGACTCCTTTGTTCATCAGCAATAATTGCCACCATTCTCCCGATATGACAAATGGCGCCCAACGTGGGGCTGGTCTGCATCTCTCCTTTGCTCATTCGTAGCCGCCAAGCTAACTCGGTCTGAAGTGCCAGAAAAGGGTGAGTTTTCCTCACAGCTTTGGAGATTGTTAGTTTTGGATGCTATGTGATTGTACACTGGAGGAATGTACCATTACGACCGTGACTCGTGTGGCGTTATTGCTGATGACTGGGGGTCTAGCTAATCATTATAAAAATTTAAAACAGCGCAAAAGTGGGTAGAGCTTATGGATTGTTTATAGAGATGTGTTGCTTGAATAGTAAGTCAAGAACAATCGGGGCCAAGATATGTATACAAGTTAGGACATTGCAGGATTTGATAAGCCCTCGTAACAAATGAGGCGACCGCATGGTGGGCCATAAAATCCTGGTAACGCGTTATGGGTTTCAGGTCAGTCTTAGACTGGGGTTTGGTTGTAGATTTAGTGGGGGTTGCTTGCCCATCTTCTGTCCGACGGGATATCTGCTTGGGGGGGACCGCTCATAAAAATATCCAGAACTCACGGCAGCCTAAAGTTAGGACAAAGGAAAGAGTAATTAAAGACGCAATGTCGGGTGCATTGTTTTTATGCTACATGGTGCATACAGGCTAAGGCTAAATGCTAATGCTAAATGCTAATATGCTGCATGCTAACATGTGACCGTAGAGGTCCCACTGCGATGGGAGAAAGCCTCTTAAATTATGTTTGTCTGTAGAATTTCGGTTCTATGTTTTGTGAGCGCTGTTAAATGTTGTTTGACTATGAGGGGGAAATGGAGGTACAGCAGGACTGTTAACCGTCTATTTGGGGTTGGGGAGAGATCTAAGAATCTCCCTTCCACGGTGAAAAAGTATTTTTGAATGTATCGCGCATGCGTGGGATTTTACTAGACTGGGCTGCAGGGGGAGACAGGGAGACACAGACGAGGGAACAAAGAGGAGAGATTTTAACACGAATCTTATAGTTTTAAAGCGGCTGGTGTTTGAACATGAAACTATTTGTTGAGATGTAGTGAATTTATACATTAAATATATGTTGACGGAGTATAATGAATTAAATTAAATGACGGATTAAAATAAATAAAAAGTAAATAAAAATGTTTTTGAGCGATCTATTTAGTCCTGAGTTTAGTCTTAGAGCGAATATGAGTGGGGGAATATTGAATATGATTGAAGTAACTCAGTATTGCATTAACTACTAAAATATTTTCCTGTGTCTCTGTTCTTCTGTCATATGAGAGGAGCAATAGGGACGATACGACAGGAGAGAGAGAGAGAGAGGGGGTGCGTGACGTAGCGTCACGTGACGCGACAGAGGATCAAGTCAAAAAGGGTTTGAGACTGGTCTGGTTACAAAATATCTGATGTTATGACAATTTCACATAGGCTTGGCAAATACTGTTTCATTAAAAATTGCATTTTGGAGGCTATGTGCATCACAGGGGTTGATTGGAGTTGTGTTGGGAATCAAGGACTGACATTATTCTGTAAATTTAAGATAATTAGGTGCTTATAGAGCAAGGGGTTATAGAGCAAGGGGTTACAGGCTTTGTTTATGGGTATTGTAGTCTAAAGTTGACTACTTGCATTTGATGGGTTGTGGTAAGATAGCCACCACTAATTGATAAATTGGTGACATAGGATATAGGAATAAAAATTGGTTTTAATTATTCATGATTTTTAATTGATTTATTTAAAAAGAAAAAAAAAGTTTTTTTTTTTGGGTTGTTTAGGTTTATATTAATAATTAAAGGGGGGAAGCCATAGGCTATATAGTCTAAAATAAAATAATTCACGATAAAGGAATATAAAAGGGTTGTTACAATGGGGAAAAACGACATCAAGGCTATAAAAGTCATTACACCAGTTGATATAATACAAAATGGTAATCCTTTAAAGTATTGCTAGGTTATCCGGCAAATGAAACAAAAGTTGCCCTTCATTCTCAAACAAAAACGGATAAATGATTCCAGTGATAAGATAAACAACGGTATAGAGAAGGCGACAGAAAAACTAATGGCAGAAGTTAGTACACCTTTCTCACATACGGATTCAGCAAAAAGACACCCACCTTATGAGAAGGAAGTAGAGCTTAGGGATGTTTATCCTCAGCTTCCAGTGATCATCCAGCAGGGTGATTATTGCATCAGAGATGAAGATGAACGAATAATAGATAGAGGACAAGCAGAAACGACGATAAAGATGAATCCAAAACTCCAGAAGGAAGAAAATGAGATGTCTGGAAGAGAAGAGTGAGGTTAAAGAAGACGAGGATGATGAAGATGAGAGTGATTGAGAAGAGGTCATGGGTGGATATGACTCTGTGATCAGAAGGAAGTTGGCAAGAGAGGAAAGAAGAAGGATACTAGAGATTTGATCTCTGATGGAAGTTGAAGGAAGAAGGATTCAAGAGATTCGAGTTCAGATGAAGACAGCAATAAAGAGGGGACTAAAGGGGCTGTGTATTCAAAAGGAGGTTATCCTACAATGACTAGCAAAGAAGAAATAGAGATGTAGACCGATGTTTATCATGCCTGGATAAAGCAAATAGTTTAGAAGAAGTAACACAGCTGAAGATACAGAAGAGGAGAAACTGCTGAGAAAAGGATCCCAAGAATTGGAGAAGAAGGTGGAGAAGAGAAGCTTTGGTTATGAAGAATCAGAGTGAACCAAATCAACAATCACTGTTACAGCTTCAACTGAACAATATCAAATGCAATTGTACCAGCCACTAAGGGGGGTACCAGGTGTTTCATATCCACAGCCAGTTTCTGGACAGACACAGAATTGGAGAGGAAGAGGACGAGAAGGCTTAGAAGGAGGAAGATTTCAGCTACACTTCCAGCAACTTTCAGAAGACTGTTATAATTATGGACAGGTTGGTCACTTTACCTGTGAGTGCAACAAGTCAGGAGGAAACAACAGAGAACATTTTTAAGGAAGATACAGGGGCCTGTCAAGATCACCTGTTCTCCAGGTGAACCCTAAAGATTCTAGAGTGCCTAGAAGATACGAAGGGGGGTGTCAGCTGATAGCACCGATTTAGAGAAGAAAAGAAAATATCTAACAGTTGAAGTAAAACCAGAGGACTATGAGAAGTGATGGTGAATAGTGGAAAAACTTATCTGTGTTGAGCCTAAAGAGGTTAAACATCTCACTATGTAAAATTAACTAATTAGGATAGGGATTTGAGGTAGTAAAACAGTTAATTACTCTTAGGGAACCAATTGAGCTATGCTATAAGAACTCAAAGAGAAATTAAAATAGACATACTAATATTAGAGCATATACCTATTGCAGTGTTGGGAAGAGATGCATGGTGTAAATTGAACTGTACAATAGGATGTACACTAAACGGCTGTCTGGTAGAAGATTTTAAAAAGTAGGGTTTTTGGGAATCATATTTGCTTAAAAAGATAATATCATAGGAAGGATGATAATCTATTAGACAATCTGTCTGAAAAATAAAAGTTAAAAGAGGTGACTGTTATTCTGGGTTACATTCTTACACTAAGAGATTTCAGGCTAGGCTAAAAGGTGTTTAGTCGTTTGCCAAGTCTGTGTGTAAAGAAGTCAGAAGCAGGTGGGGACTTTCCCAATCACATATCCTAAAAATTTGGTGGTAAAGGGATTTTGTGAATAAATCAGTGGAAAAGGTTTTTAAAGGTTAGGAGAAAAGATTAGATTAAAAAGTTAGGAGAACTAGGTTGAAGGAACTCTAAGACAGTAAGCTAAGTTTCAAAGTTAGTAGTAAGAGAGAGAGAACAGTGGTGAAGGACACTTTAGAGTAGGGAGATCAAGGTAATTATAGGTGTATTTTTTATAATCAAAAGTTTGAAAGTTAGGACTGAGAGTTGGGAAAAAGTGACACTAGTGGTGATAGATGGAAGTACAAGCAAAGACTTCAAAGCTTTGGGGAAAATGGATGAAGTAACAATAAGGACATTAACACGTCAGTCTATTAAAACAACAGTGAGAAGCAATTTAACTCTTTCAACATTGATAGTCATTAAAGCCATAAATATATCGCATTTGATTATAAGGGAGCCAATGGCTCCAGCACCAATTTTAGAGGAAAAATACTTATTAGGGTTAGGATGGGGACGTTCCTCCCACATGGAGAGATAATTATGGAGAAGACGTATTGTTATCAGGACCAGAAGTAGAAGCAAGCTGTTGCACCTAATCAAAGGAGGTATAGTTTGGAAGAGGGTTATGAGTGACTGTTCACTTATTTTGCGTAATGATAAGAGAAGATTAGGGAGAATATGTGTACTTATCTAGTGCAAGCATTAAAATTTGTTCCGGTTAAGAATTATTGGTTAAAGGGCTATGTAATTCGTAAAGTGACGCTTATAATGGAAGATTTGAAGTCTGTCGAAGCTTCCGCAGTCACCAAAGGAGGAGTAGATTACAGTAGTCACTCCAACAGTAAATAATACAGAGTATATTGGTAACTTTCCCACTAGAAGTAATTAAAGGTGGTAATACATCAACTAAATCAACTACTTTAATAGTAACTTTGGAAGGGATTAATGATACGATGGCAATAGCAAATGTAGGAAGTATGACACCGACAACAACTTTTCTGAAATTAAAGGAGGTAGCAAGAAGGACTCAGGGGTTTATGTTACGAATTGGAGAGTGCTGTCAATGATAGTACGAATAGGGTTAAAATAGGAGAGCAGATAGTAGTAGAGAACAATATAGATTCATCTGAAATAGTGAAGGATACTATCATGGTGGTACAGGATGAGGTCTTTGATTTTAATGACAGACAAGGAGAGGTATCTGATCAGTACCGCTTGTTAGGGAAGAGAGAAACTAAATGGAGTGGTTTGATTCTTCTGTTGTGAAAATTAGAGATAGATGGGCAGGTTCCAGCAGCTCATTCTGTAAGATCAGTGAGGAATCTTGAGGGTACATGTCTGGTGAGAATTTCAGCACCAAACATTTTAGAGACGGTCGCTCGACCTCTATCAAGTATGTGTCAATCTTATGCTTTGTTATGACTGTGGTATCAGCAACAATCAGTAACAGATAAAATGTCATTGTCAAAACATTTGTTTAAGCCTAGGGTTAGGTGTTATTGGGTTAAGTGAATTAACTTGTGTGCATTTGTTAGATGGGAAGGAAACTCAGGTAACAGCGAGCCCTGAAGCATTTGAGGTGAAACCATTGAGGGTTAAAAGTTGTTTGGTTCTAATAAAACATATGATGTAAGGGGTATGTTTATGGGAATATCAGATTGTGATGTTATATGGTAACTTTGGGTATGCATGACCTTAAGGGTAGTAATGAGAAATATGTTACTTTTTATGTACCAGGTAGTAGGAACAGCAGGACTTTGATGGTTAAAAGATTAGCTTTTGCCTGACAATGGGACTATGGGGAATTTTAGAGCTATTTTGAGGGTTTGTGGTGATAAAGCGTATATATTCTTACCCTATGGATGGACAGGATGTTGTTACATGTCAACGTTGAAGCCTCCATATGAGGTTTCTACCATTAAAAGAGGGGTAGCACCGGACACAGAAATCTGAAGCTAGGTTTGAAATTGGATGAAAAGAGACATGGCTACATGTCATAGTCTTCAAGCCTATCATTGAAGTATAAATCTAAGGGAGAAGGGGGGACTTTTTCCATGGTATGGTGTAACATTTGGGAAGATCATATTGATAATATTAGTTATACTTTGAGTCCAGATAGTTCAGATATTATCACTAGGGTTATATATGCATTGAAGAATATAAGGGATGCATTTGGTATATCTGAAGGAGCTGGAAGTCAGCGAAGACTTGGTTGCAAGATCAGTTAGGCCCAGTAGGGGCAGTGAGGGTTCAGATTTTAGTTACAGCTTTGATAACACTGTGTGTGATGTTTATAATTTGTTACTGACCTTTGAGAAAGCTATGATATTGAGATAGGTTGGAGAGTGATGCCTGGAGACAACACTCAGATGCCGGTGTTGACTGTTCCTGATCTGGATGAAGATGGACAAGTAGAACTGAATAGATAAATATCCTTTTTGATTATTTGATCATTTTTCAATTTTTTTTCAATATTGGGGTGATGTTAGTATGATTTTATGAATCAAAGGGGGGAAGTGTATGAATCAATAATTATCCTAGTTCATTATTCTATCATTTAATGTGATTCATACATCATTTATATATCATTTTTATATTCTTAGTTGATATTGATGGTCAATTTGAAAGTGTTGTTTTGCAAAAGATACTGTTTGGTCTTTTCTTTTTCTTCCAGAAGCATTTGGGGGAACATGTGGAGATTGAAATACTCAAACAAGGACAATATGAAGGGACAATGTAAAAGGACAATGACTGGAGGAGATGAAACAAGAAAGGTGTGGAGAGATTCCGATTCCATCATCAACAATCCATTGGAAGTCGAGACTACGGAGGAGTGGACTACATTCCAGTGTCTGCAATGAAATATAGACATATTTGCATGTATAATACATAATTTGTGTCATATTCTTAGGTATTAATTTTTGTAGAATGATGTTTGATGTTATTGAATACATGTGAGGATCTTAGATGTTTTTGTTTATTTCGGTGAATGCTTAGGGACAGGGAGTCTAGGCAGGGAGAGGTCCACTATAGGGTCCAATGGGTTGACCAGCCTTAGAGTGGATATTTTTTGGATAGGATTTTGTTTGCAGGGGCTTACATGTGTATTTAATTGCATCATAGTTTCAAATGCATTTACATGGTTTATGAGTTTATCTGGAGTATCTAGGTGGTTGCCTGGGGCAGAGGGACCGTGAGAGAATTTTACTGTCTTGATTGATGGATGGATATCTGAAAAGATGGCTGCCGGACAGTTTTTCGCTCTTACACTCCATAAAGATTTGTTCATATTTCATAGTAATGTATACACACTTCGTAAACAGTTATTCATATTTCATAGAAAGGTATTTACACTCTAGAGAAGAATGTTTTTGGGTTTAATGTTAAAGATACTCAATAAGATAAATTGTTACTTGTCATAATCCTATTCTGTTTGTTTTCGAGACTTTTAGTTCGTCTGTATTAGGATTATGCCTTTGTTAAATGTTTTTAAGTGGAACTGAAAGAATGTTGATTTTAGTATCAAGAGGGAATGTTTTAGTGTAACGCCACATACAACAGACAGGAAGTGTGTTGTAGACAGGGGATTGGACAGTAGAGGGAGCCACCCACATCTTGGGGAGATTATACATACTGGGGGAAAAACGAAGGAGAGGGCAGAGCGGCCATTTCAATCTGAGGCGTCGCTCTCCGGATGTCATGACATCTGTCACTCATGCTGAAAGCTTGTAATATGAATAAACTTATGATCAAGGTTCAGTATGAGCGGACTCCTTTGTTCATCAGCAATAATTGCCACCATTCTCCCGATACGACATATTATTTTGGTAACTACATGTCCCAGTGAACAAGCACCAAACCAGCATGCGTGAGTGCAGTTGGATGGTGAGCCGTGCATTGCATGACGTGCAATTTTGTGCTGTTCCTATCAGAATAAAGCTCCATGACTGGTGTTACAAGATGGAGTTCGTGTTGATGATTGATTGTACACAACGCAAGAAGAGTACTGTTACAGTGGTGCCGTGACCGTTCTTCTAGATCGTATCATCCTTCGCTGGATTTCCATCTCAGAACTTCGCCGTGGTTGCCGTTGAAGAATCAGATAAGACGTTGCTGGTGCAGTTTATGGCAATACCGCATTTCGCCACAAGAGGGCACTACTGCAACGTTTTACTGTCGATATGGATGATTTCTCTGGTTGAGACTTTCTCTTCACGGATAAACGATAACTTTTGTGTTACTTCTTTATTTGCAATTCTAACGTATATCTGATATAAGTAGGGTGAGTTTTACCAGTGTACTAGATATAGGTTAGATTTTGACGTGAGGTACAATATATATATATATACATATATATATATATATATATATATATTTCTATTTACATTTTTATTAGTGTGTGGATTTCCAATTGTTAAGATGGAAGGTGTTGGGAGAGGTAGGGGTTTCCTGACATTTAATCTGTCACCATCTGTTGGTAGGGGTTTAGCCAAAATTCCAGTTGCTTCTACACCTATGCCTAAACTGGAGGGTTTTGGGAGTTTTGTTGATAATTTAGTGGGGAGGTCTCCATGGATTTCATAGCAGACATAGTACAGCAGATTGGTCAGTCCATTGGGGAGAACATTACCTCCTGTTTGGAGTCAAAGGCAATTGAACCTGGTATTGAAGTCTGATATCAGGGAGCCGGTGTACTTTCGGGGGGATGGCTCTGAAAAGTGCATGAGTGGAAGGATATGGTCATGGTTTACATGCATAAGAGGGGCGTATCTGTGATGGACCAAGCAGATGAGGTTATGGGTAGGCTTATGGGAAGGGCCCGTGATGTTGTTAAAAAGTGGGCATACGCAGCAATCCCTCCGTTTGATTTATCCAAAGGCCCGAGTCCCATCTTTGACGTACTGAAACAACATTTTTAGTGACACTGCTTTTTCAAGCATGCCCCCTCGCTGACTTTTATGCCACATTACCTCTGACTGATGAACAACCATTGGACTATTGGCTCAGACTGAACGGGGCTATGGAGGTTGCTGAAGATTGCCTAAAGAGCCATCTCGTGAGCTCACGGTCATGTTCATCAGACATTGCCCTAACGCCGAACTGTCGCTTATCTTTTAAGTGCAAACCATTACAGCAGTGGACCGCTGCAGATGTTCATGAGAGGTTGGATGAATACAGGAGGGAGCAAGAGGTACTCTCACTTATCTAAGGTGACCCCAGCCATCGCAACAATGAAGTTGGTGCTGTCATGCCAATCACCATGCCTGCTGTGATGACCCCACATGGAAGTACCTAATGCGTTGCCTTCTCCAGCCCAGACTGTTCAGGGCTCAGCTGAGCCGATGGAACGTATCCTTGCAATGCTGGAGCGTGTGCTGGAGCAGAGGCCACAACAAGTCTGACCGTAAGTTCCAACAAAGAGAATAGGAGCAAACTGATGTCTAATGGGCCATGTAACGTGTGCGGGGATGCTGGACATGATACTTACTTTCACTGCAGGGCCAATCTCCTCTGCTTTCTTTGTAATTTAGCTGGCCACGCACGCTCTCAGTGCCCCAAGGCCGCAGCTCCGAGCACAGCTGGTGGAGTCCCTACAGTAATCACTGCTCAGCTCCCGGGAAACTAGTAGGCCTGCATGTAGAAGGGGAGAGTGTTGGGCCTTTTGTAGAGTCCCCATCGGTGAGAGCTGTTGATTTGGAGTCTGTATATAAAAGTGTTTGTGACGAAATGGAGACTGAGAAGAGTATCATAATGCAGAACACACAGAGACTTTCCCCATATGATGATTTATTCTATGCCAAGGTGTTAATAGGAGGAGAAGTAGAAGT
Organism: Coregonus clupeaformis; assembly: GCF_020615455.1. NCBI lineage: Eukaryota > Metazoa > Chordata > Actinopteri > Salmoniformes > Salmonidae > Coregonus > Coregonus clupeaformis. The sequence goes on from NW_025534049.1 coordinate 35,900, forward strand.
GAGAGCTATGCTTGACAGTGTGTCCATGGCTTGTACCTTGAGCTCTAGGGTCTTAACTGAACTGTTGCATGCAGGAGTGTTGAAAAGTCCATCATTGAGTCCTACAGAGGTAGTCTAGGTTGGTTGTGGTGGGTTGAAGACGAGGCCTTCGGGAGTATGTGAGCTGGAGATGGAGGTGTACGGCTGTAGAGTTGCCGTGCCTACACTGGTGGTTGAAGGCCAGAGTGATGACCTCATCTTGGGCAGCAATCTCCTAAAGCACTTGATTCGCCACCTGAAGACTAATGGAGATCTCTGGAAGAGGGTTTATACTCCTGTGTGTGACGGGGGTGAGGAGAGCAAGCTAATCAACATGATGGCTAATGTGGAGAGATGGAGAGACAGTGAAGTACCTGACAAAGTTGGAACTGTGAGACTAAAAGGGGCTGGGACTCTCTAGAGCCTATGCAGGAGCACTTAGTCTGGGACAGACTACGAAACGCTCAGAATCTATCAGCGGGCAGTGCTGTTCTCATTGAGCCCAGCAGTTCAAGGTCAACACCAAGGTCAATCCTGGTAGGGAGGACGGTAGCTCTGTTGCGGTGGGATGGGTGGCTCCCTGTTAGAGTGATAAACCCTTCACAGAAGACCGTGACATTGAGACGAAACGCCACTCTAGCCGATGTCTTTCTTTGCATGGCTCTAGAGGACTTTGACTGTTCGTGTGTGAATGATGATTCATCAGCAGCTTTTCAGCAGCAAGTGCAGAGGACGGCTGATATACTCACTGACTGCCAAGATGACTTGACACTGACTGATGACGGTTCCAGCCAACTTCACTATACTGACGGACCTGACAGTTCAAGCAGTCCTGAGGTCTTACGTGACTTAGGTTTGACTGATATTGATGTCGACTCCTGTCAAGTGTCTCCTGCTGGTAAGAAGAAACTCATCCAGCTCATAGCTGAGTACCAGTCCATTTTTTTCCAGGCACAAGTTGGATTGTGGAAAAGCTTCTGGATGTCTTCACCGCATTCAACTGAGTGATGAGAAACCCTTTCGGATGCCCTACCGACGCCTTTCACCAAATCATTATGAGAAGCTCAAGCAAGCATTGAATGAGATGGAAGAACGTGAAATCATAAGGAAGTCTAGTAGTGAGTTCGCCTCTCCCCTTGTCCTTGTATGGAAGAAATCTGGAGACCTGAGACTCTGTACTGATTTTCGTTTGCTCAATGCTCGCACCATCAAGGACGCACACCCGCTCCCTCACCAGGCTGATGCGCTGGCTGCTTTAGGTGGAAATGCCTTTTTCTCGACAATGGACCTTACCTCTGGCTACTACAATGTGGAAGTGCATGAGGATGACCGGAGATTCACAGCTTTTACGTCGCTATTTGGATTGTACGAATACAATCGTATTGCCACAGGGGTTCTGTAATAGTCCTGCAACCTTTATGAGGATGATGCTAAACATCTTTGGGGATCAGAACTTTCTTAGCCTGCTGTGTTACCTTGACGATGTCTTGGTCTATGCACCCACTGAAGATCTTTATTTTTTATATATTTTTTTATTTCACCTTTATTTAACCAGGTAAGCCAGTTGAGAACAAGTTCTCATTTACAACTGCGACCTGGCCAAGATAAAGCAAGCAGTGCGATAAAAACAACAGAGTTACATATGGGGTAAAAAACATAAAGTCAAAAATACAACAGAAAATATATATATACAGTGTGTGCAAATGTAGCAAGTTATGGAGGTAAGGCAATAAATAGGCTATAGTGCAAAATAATTACAATAGTATTAACACTGGAATGCTAGATGTGCAAGAGATTATGTGCAAATAGAGATACTGGGGTGCAAAAGAGCAAAATAAATAACAATATAGGGATGAGGTAGTTGGGTGGGCTAATTTCAGATGGGCTGTGTACAGGTGCAGTGATCGGTAAGGTGCTCTGACAACTGATGCTTAAAGTTAGTGAGGGAGATAAGAGTTTCCAGCTATACAGCGCCTGGAAATGGTTTTTGAGCGTCTCAAGGCTCACAACCTGAAGTTGGCGCCTAAAAAAGTGTAACTTTCTGCAGAGGTCTGTGAAGTTTCTGGGGCATATCATTAGTGCGGATGGCGTAGCTACAGACCCTGAGAAGGTGAGGGCCATGACAGGAGTAACAGAAGCTGATCTGATGGAAGATGGCACTGACATTCCATCTCAGAAGAAATGGAGGTCACTCCTTGGGATGGTGGTGCATTATCAACAGTTCATTGATGGTTGCTCGACCGTCGCAAAGCCTCTCTTTGGATTGACTCGGAGGACCCGAGTGGCGTGAGTGCAGAGTTGGATGGTGAGCCGTGCATTGCATGATGTGCAATTTTGCGCTGTTCCTATCAGGTACATTGTTAAAGATATTATATTGTAATTGTATTATTTTGGTAACTACATGTCCCCAGTGAACAAGCACCAAACCAGCGTGCGTGAGTGCAGTTGGATGGTGAGCCGTGCATTGCATGACGTGCAATTTTGTGCTGTTCCTATCAGAATAAAGCTCCATGACTGGTGTTACAAGATGGAGTTCGTGTTGATGATTGATTGTACACAACGCAAGAAGAGTACTGGTACACGTACGCAAGTCAGGTAGGACTTACGCACACACACAGCTGTCTACGAGGCAGAAGAGGTGTAGGTGCAGTTTCGCCCTCTTGTGGTTTAACATTTAAATGCAGGCGGAGCTGAATAGTGGTGTGTGTGTTACAGGTTCTAATCTTGGTCTGAGATGTCCAGGCGGAGCTGAATAGTGGTGTGTGTGTGTTGCAGGTTCTAATCTTGGTCTGAGATGTCCAGGCGGAGCTGAATAGTGGTGTGTGTGTGTTGCAGGTTCTAATCTTGGTCTGAGATGTCCAGGCGGAGCTGAATAGTGGTGTGTGTGTTGCAGGTTCTAATCTTGGTCTGAGATGTCCTGGCGGAGCTGAATAGTGGTGTGTGTGTTGCAGGTTCTAATCTTGGTCTGAGATGTCCAGGCGGAGCTGAATAGTGGTGTGTGTGTGTTGCAGGTTCTAATCTTGGTCTGAGATGTCCAGGCGGAGCTGAATAGTGGTGTGTGTGTTGCAGGTTCTAATCTTGGTCTGAGATGTCCAGGCGGAGCTGAATAGTGGTGTGTGTGTGTTGCAGGTTCTAATCTTGGTCTGAGATGTCCAGGCGGAGCTGAATAGTGGTGTGTGTGTTGCAGGTTCTAATCTTGGTCTGAGATGTCCAGGCGGAGCTGAATAGTGGTGTGTGTGTGTTGCAGGTTCTAATCTTGGTCTGAGATGTCCTGGCGGAGCTGAATAGTGGTGTGTGTGTGTTGCAGGTTCTAATCTTGGTCTGAGATGTCCTGGCGGAGCTGAATAGTGGTGTGTGTGTGTTGCAGGTTCTAATCTTGGTCTGAGATGTCCAGGCGGAGCTGAATAGTGGTGTGTGTGTTGCAGGTTCTAATCTTGGTCTGAGATGTCCAGGCGGAGCTGAATAGTGGTGTGTGTGTGTTGCAGGTTCTAATCTTGGTCTGAGATGTCCTGGCGGAGCTGAATAGTGGTGTGTGTGTGTTGCAGGTTCTAATCTTGGTCTGAGATGTCCAGGCGGAGCTGAATAGTGGTGTGTGTGTTGCAGGTTCTAATCTTGGTCTGAGATGTCCTGGCGGAGCTGAATAGTGGTGTGTGTGTTGCAGGTTCTAATCTTGGTCTGAGATGTCCAGGCGGAGCTGAATAGTGGTGTGTGTGTTGCAGGTTCTAATCTTGGTCTGAGATGTCCAGGCGGAGCTGAATAGTGGTGTGTGTGTTGCAGGTTCTAATCTTGGTCTGAGATGTCCAGGCGGAGCTGAATAGTGGTGTGTGTGTTGCAGGTTCTAATCTTGGTCTGAGATGTCCAGGCGGAGCTGAATAGTGGTGTGTGTGTGTAGCAGGTTCTAATCTTGGTCTGAGATGTCCAGGCGGAGCTGAATAGTGGTGTGTGTGTGTAGCAGGTTCTAATCTTGGTCTGAGATGTCCAGGCGGAGCTGAATAGTGGTGTGTGTGTTGCAGGTTCTAATCTTGGTCTGAGATGTCCTGGCGGAGCTGAATAGTGGTGTGTGTGTTGCAGGTTCTAATCTTGGTCTGAGATGTCCAGGCGGAGCTGAATAGTGGTGTGTGTGTGTTGCAGGTTCTAATCTTGGTCTGAGATGTCCAGGCGGAGCTGAATAGTGGTGTGTGTGTGTTGCAGGTTCTAATCTTGGTCTGAGATGTCCTGGCGGAGCTGAATAGTGGTGTGTGTGTTGCAGGTTCTAATCTTGGTCTGAGATGTCCAGGCGGAGCTGAATAGTGGTGTGTGTGTGTTGCAGGTTCTAATCTTGGTCTGAGATGTCCAGGCGGAGCTGAATAGTGCTGTGTGTGTGTTGCAGGTTCTAATCTTGGTCTGAGATGTCCAGGCGGAGCTGAATAGTGGTGTGTGTGTGTTGCAGGTTCTAATCTTGGTCTGAGATGTCCAGGTGGAGCTGAATAGTGGTGTGTGTGTTGCAGGTTCTAATCTTGGTCTGAGATGTCCAGGCGGAGCTGAATAGTGGTGTGTGTGTTGCAGGTTCTAATCTTGGTCTGAAATGTCCAGGCGGAGCTGAATAGTGGTGTGTGTGTGTTGCAGGTTCTAATCTTGGTCTGAGATGTCCAGGCGGAGCTGAATAGTGGTGTGTGTGTTGCAGGTTCTAATCTTGGTCTGAGATGTCCTGGCGGAGCTGAACAGGATCAGCAGCAGAGAGAACGATGAGACCAGCAACAGTAACAACCCTAACCCCAGTACTGAGACCAATGAAGAACAGACATGAACAGACCTCCTCACCCCTACCTCACCCCCCAGACAGACCACAGACCAGACAGGAACAGACCTCCCCCTATCTCCCTTCCTCGCCTCTTCTGACCTTGCCTTCCCCTCCTTACCCCCCAGTGAGACCACCGCAGACCAAACATGAAGAGACCAGACCTCCCCCTCCTCACCCCCCAGTGAGACCACAGACCAGACCAGAGAAGACATGAAGATCTCCCCTCACTTCTTCCTTGGGCCTGAGAGAGAGTGGTATGGGGATGGAGGGAGGAAGTGGGAGAGAGCGATAGTGGGAGGGAGGGAGGGAGAGGGAGAGAGACCTGGAAGAAGAGAGAGAGCGGGAAAGTGCGAGCAAGATCAAGAGAGGATGGAGAGAGAGGTATGTTCCCCTTTCACCAGATGAAATATTTGGGTTCAACTTGATGCTGTATACGGATGTACTGAGATACTGTAGGAATTGTGTGTGTGTACGCAGATAGGGATGGAGAGTGTTACAGACAGAGCCATATAAAGAGAGAGTTTGGCCGTTGAGGTTTGAACCAAAAAGCATCGTAATGTTCTGGTATGATGTCATAAGTCTATGGCAGACATGTTGACAGTATCCTAAACCAAGCTCACTAGTTTAACTAACATAACTGATAGAATTATAAACCAAGCTCACTAGTATTTGTATTTGTAATTTATTTATTATTGATCCCCATTAGTTCCTGCCAAGACAGCAGCTACTCTTCCTGGGGTTTATAAAGGATCCCCATTAGTTCCTGCCAAGGCAGCAGCTACTCTTCCTGGGGTTTATAAAGGATCCCCATTAGTTCCTGCCAAGGCAGCAGCTACTCTTCCTGGGGTCCAGCAACATTAAGGCAGTTCATACAATTTTTTTAACATTACAATACATTCACAGATTTCACAACACACTGTGTGCCCTCAGGCCCCTACTCCACCACTACCACATAGCTACAGTACAAAACTCCATGTGTACGTGTGTATAGTGCGTATGTTATCGTGTGTGTGTGTTTATGCATGTGCCTGCGCCTATGTTTGTGTTGCTTCACAGTCCCTGCTGTTCCATAAGGTGTTTTTTAATCTGTTTTTAAAAATCTAATTTTACTACTTGCATCAGTTACCTGATGTGGAATAGAGTTCCATGTAGTCATGGCTCTATGTAGTACTGTGCGCCTCCCATAGTCTGTTCTGGACTTGGGGACTGTGAAGAGACCTCTGTTGGCATGTCTTGTGGGGTATGCATGGGTGACCGAGCTGTGCGCCAGTAGCTCAAACAGACAGCTCAGTGCACCCAACATGTCAACACCTTTCATAAACACAAGTAGTGATGAAGTCAATCTCTCCTCCACTTTGAGCCAGGAGAGATCGACATGCATGTTATTAATATTAGCTATATAATATTGGGTGTTGCATAACTTTGTTTACGAAATAAATGAAATAAATATGTAATTGTTGTGTTATTTGTTCACTTATGTTCCCTTTATCTAATATTAGGTTTTGTTTGAAGATCTGATAACATTCAGTATCACAAATATGCAAAAGTAGAGCAAATTAGAAAGGGGGCAAATACTTTTTCATAGCACTGTATACACTCTGTTACAAGTCTCTCCACGAACATCTGGTAATCATCATGGGCACTCCCATTCCTTTGATGTTATTACTCTTTAACCCTGTCAGTATATCCTGTCCATCAATCATGCTATCATAAACATCAGTAATCTCCTTTGACATAACAGAATGTAGACTCAGTGGAACTATCACGGGTTACAAAGCCAGAACCCAGAAGCAGACCAGGACAAGGTAAGTTGAAACGAAGGTGAGTGTTTATTTACAAATTCAAGAGTGATGCTGAATACTCCAGGGAACAGAGCGGGCGGCGTTGATTAGTTGTTAGGGGTGCAGTGGTTGATCCAATCATGGCTCGGCAGCCGCCGACCACCAGGCAGAGGTTGGATGAAGGTTCCGGACGAGTGACTGCAGATGGAACAAAACGGAGGTAAGTAAACAACAAACCAACAAGGTGCAAAACAACAAAACTAACGCTAGAAGCTCTAAGACTGATACTCTGGTAAACCTACTGTTCATGGCTAACGATCCGGCAGGGAATGGATGTTAGGCCAGAGCCTAAGAAGGGTGATGATCAGGACCAGGTGTGCAGATTGCTGATGGGATGCAGGTGCGGAAATCAAGAGAGCTCCCCGGAGCGTTCCAGAACCCTCGGGAAACTGGAGATCACGAACAGAAAAACTAGTCCCCAGACAGGACCCGACTCAGACTGCCGGGATCGTTACAGTACCCCCCCTCCGACGAACGCCACCGGGCGGACTCCCCGGAGCGCCAGGATGGAGGCGGTAGAAGTCACGGATGAGGTCAGCATCTAGGATCTGTCGCCGCGGAATCCAACTCCTCTCTTCAGGACCATACCCCTCCCAGTCCACGAGATACTGGAAACCCCGGCCCCGCCGTCTGGAATCCATGATGCGTCGCACCGTGTAGGCAGGACCACCTCCGATCATCCGAGGAGGAGGAGGAGGAGGCGGAGGAGGCAACAGAGGACTGAGGAAAACAGGCTTGAGGCAGGAGACATGAAAGGTGGGATGGACTCTGAGCGTCCTCGGGAGTTTGAGTCGAACTGCCACCGGATTGATCACCTTCTCCACCACAAACGGACCAATGAACTTCGGTAACAACTTCCTAGACTCAGTCCGTAAAGGAAGATCCCGTGTGGCCAACCAGACCCTATCTCCGATGGTATAGGTGGGAGCGGGGATCCGGCGACGATTCGCCTGGAGCTGATACCGGTCCGAAACTCTAAGGAGTGCCTTTCTGGCCCGATGCCAGGTCCGGTGGCAACGACGAATATGGGCCTGAACAGAAGGCACTGAGAGCTCCTTCTCCTGAGAAGGGAACAAGGGAGGTTGGTAGCCATACAGGCACTGGAAGGGAGACATCCCAGTGGCAGATGTAGGGAGAGTATTGTGGGCATACTCAACCCAAGGCAACTGAGAGACCCAGGAGGTGGGGTTGGAAGAGGCCAGGCAGCGTAGCGTGGATTCCATCTTCTGGTTGGCTCTCTCCGCCTGACCATTAGATTGGGGGTGAAAACCAGATGTGAGACTGACTGTAGCTCCAATGGCCAAACAGAAGGACTTCCAGACAGCAGAGGTAAACTGAGGGCCACGGTCGGAAACGATATCACTGGGCAAACCGTGGACCCTGAAAACCTCCCTAACCAGGATCTCGGACGTCTCCGAGGCAGAGGGAAGCTTGGCAATTGGCACAAAGTGGGCGAACTTGCTGAATCTGTCCACGATAGTCAGAACGACCGTGTTCCCCTCAGAAGCGGGCAACCCAGTGACAAAGTCCAGGGCCAGATGCGACCATGGTCGCCGGGGAATAGGAAGGGGGTGAAGTAGTCCAGAGCTGGGCCGATTGGTACTCTTATTCTGCGCACACACTGGACAGGCAGCAACATAACCCCGAGTATCCTCGGCCATGGCAGGCCACCAAAAACGTCTGCGAAGAAACGCCATCGTCCGAGCCACGCCAGGGTGACAAGCCATCTTGCTGGCGTGGGACCATTTGAGGACCGCAGGGACGAACCGACTCAGGCACAAACAACCGACCGGGTGGACCGTTACCGGGACCGGGCTGCGTCCGAAGGGCCGCCATCACCTCCTCCTCAATCTTCCACCTAACAGCTCCCACGACGCAGTTCCGGGGGAGAATTGTCTCGGTCTTGGACCCACTCTCCTCCGTCTTGGAGAACATCCGAGACAAGGCGTCCGCCTTGCCGTTCTTCGATCCAGGTCGGAACGTCAGGGAAAAATTGAATCGTCCGAAAAACAACGACCACCTGGCCTGACGGGAGTTGAGACGTCTAGCCGATTGCACGTAAGCAAGATTCTTGTGGTCAGTCCAGACAATAAACGGTTGCTCCGCCCCCTCCAACCAGTGGCGCCACTCCTCCAAGGCAAGTTTCACCGCGAGCAGCTCCCGGTTACCCACATCGTAATTCCTCTCCGCAGGCGAAAGGCGACGAGAGTAGTAGGCGCAGGGATGGAGTTTACTGTCCGTGGAGCATCGCTGCGACAGGATGGCGCCAACTCCCACATCAGACGCGTCCACTTCAACGACGAACTGACGGGCCGTGTCCGGTTGAGAGAGAATCGGTGCGTTGGTGAATCGCCTCTTCAAATCCAGAAACGCTCGATCCGCCTCCGGATTCCACTTGAAGCTCCTGATACTGGAAGTCAAGGCAGTTAACGGAGCGGCCACACGGCTGTAATCCCGGATGAATCTGCGGTAGAAATTCGCAAACCCCAAAAATCTCTGGAGCTGCAATCTCGTACCGGGCTGGGCCCATTCCAGAACCGCTCTAACCTTCTCCTGGTCCATCCTAATCTCTCCCCTGGAGATGATGTACCCGAGAAAGGATGTCGTGTGGGCGTGAAACTCGCACTTCTCGGCCTTCACGAACAGGCGATTCTCCAACAATCGCTGCAGAACCTGCCGGACATGCTGGACGTGGTCGGAAGGTTCCTTCGAGAAGATCAGAATGTCATCCAGATAAACAAACACAAAGAGACCGATCATATCTCTCAGGACGTCGTTCACCATACTCTGGAATACCGCTGGAGCATTGGTCAGTCCAAACGGCATCACCTGATACTCGAAGTGACCCATCGGTGTATTGAAACCCGTCAACCACTCGTCTCCCTCTCTGATCCGGACCATGTGATACGCATTGCGTAGGTCTAGCTTGGTGAACACCGTAGCACCCTGTAAGGAGTCGAAGGCAGAACTCATCAAGGGCAGGGGATACTTGTTCTTGACCGTGATGTCATTCAACCCCCGATAATCAATACACGGTCGAAGAGAGCCATCCTTCTTACCCACAAAGAAGAATCCTGCCCCCAGGGGTGATGACGAGGGACGAACGAGACCAGCAGCTAGGGACTCCTTGATGTAGGTCTCCAAAGCCTCACGTTCAGGGCGGGAGATACTGTATAACCTTCCCTTGGGGTAGACCGCTCCAGGGAACAGGTTGATGGCACAATCATATGGTCGGTGGGGAGGGAGTGACAGAGCCTTCTGCTTACTGAACACTTCCCCCAAATCGTGATATGTCTCGGGAACCAGGGACAAATCTGGGGGTTTAGCCTCAATCACCTGACTGGGAACCGAATGGGGACAGGCAGTCTTGAGACAGTTAGCATGACAATCAAGGCTCCAACTCGTTACCTTGCCCGTCACCCAATCGAACGTGGGATTGTGTTCCTTCAGCCAGGGGTATCCAAGGACCAGAGGAACATGGGAAGACGGCAGAATGAAGAATGAAATCATCTCCGAATGATTCCCCGACAACAGCATCTTAATCGGTTCAGTCCTCATCGTGATACGTGCCAGACTACTGCCGTTCAGAGTGGTCGCTTCAATGGCTTCCGGCAATTGCTCCTTGGAAAGCCCCAGCTGTTCCACCAACTCGGCATCAAGAAAGCTTCCATCGGCACCTGAATCGATAAAAGCGTTAATCGCTAAGCTCTGATTCCTGTTCACAAGGGTAGTCGGGAAACGGGGTCTGACAGAGGTATTGAGAGGTCGAAACTGGCTCGCTAAAAGTCCTCCCAACTTTAGCGAGCCGCGCAGTTTGACGACCGCCGGGAACAGGTGGCGAGGTAATGTCCCGAACCACCACAGTAGAGGCAACAGTTAGTCCTACGTCTGAGTTGGCGTTCCTCCTTGGTTAACCCGTGCCGCCCTACTTGCATTGGTTCCGAATCGGGAGACAGGACCTCTCCACTAATCCTGTGTGGTGGACGATGATCGACGTATTCTGGTCCAATCCCGACCCGACTGGAACCTGAGAAGCTGATCGATTGGACGGACCCCATTGCTTCTCCCTCCTTCGCTCTCGGACTCGATTATCCACCCGAATAGACAAGGCTACCAAGCTGTCCAGGTCACTAGGCTCGGATAGGAGATCAACTCATCCTTGAGCTGCTCCGACAGACCCTGGTAAAAGGCCGCTTGCAGAGACTCCTCATTCCACCCACTCTCCACAGCCAACGTCTTGAACTCGATCACGAAGTCGGCCACGCTGCGAGTTCCTTGGTGAAGCGAAAACAGGCGCCTAGCTGCGTCCCTCCCTCGGACGGAATGGTCGAAAAGCTTCCTCATCTCGGCCGTGAACCCCTGGTATGAAGCCATGCAGGGGTCTTGTCGTTCCCAAACGGCTGAAGCCCACTCCAGCGCTCGACCACGCAGCAACTCAATCACAAAGGCTATCCTAGCCTTGTCGGTGGCATAAGAGTAGGGCTGTAGATCGAACACTAACCCACACTGCATAAGGAAAGAACGGCATCTTCCCAGCTCCCCCTCATATTTATCCGGCGTCGGAACCTTGGGCTCACGGAAGGACACCGCTCCAGACGCGGCAGGCGAGATGGGTGAAACCGGTAGTGGATCCTCCACCGGAAACTTGCGCTGGTTCTGGACCTCCGTCAGACCCGGTAGAAAGGTTCCGAACTGCCAACGCGATCTCCTGTAGCTCCGTGCTATGATGGCCCAACATCTTCTCCTGATGGGTAATGGCATGGCGAACAGAGTCCAGGTCCGCTGGGTTCATTACTGGCCGGATCGTTCTATCACGGGTTACAAAGCCAGAACCCAGAAGCAGACCAGGACAAGGTAAGTTGAAACGAAGGTGAGTGTTTATTTACAAATTCAAGAGTGATGCTGAATACTCCAGGGAACAGAGCGGGCGGCGTTGATTAGTTGTTAGGGGTGCAGTGGTTGATCCAATCATGGCTCGGCAGCCGCCGACCACCAGGCAGAGGTTGGATGAAGGTTCCGGACGAGTGACTGCAGATGGAACAAAACGGAGGTAAGTAAACAACAAACCAACAAGGTGCAAAACAACAAAACTAACGCTAGAAGCTCTAAGACTGATACTCTGGTAAACCTACTGTTCATGGCTAACGATCCGGCAGGGAATGGATGTTAGGCCAGAGCCTAAGAAGGGTGATGATCAGGACCAGGTGTGCAGATTGCTGATGGGATGCAGGTGCGGAAATCAAGAGAGCTCCCCGGAGCGTTCCAGAACCCTCGGGAAACTGGAGATCACGAACAGAAAAACTAGTCCCCAGACAGGACCCGACTCAGACTGCCGGGATCGTTACAGGAACCAAGTAAATTATCTCGTAACTCTAACCTGGTCCCCACGATACTATGACATGACATCATTACAACCTGTTTACTCCACATGGATCGCAAAGCATCATGGGGGGGTGGGAGGAGGAATGGAAAGCATCATGTGAACTGTCTGGGGCGTGGGAAGAGGAATGAAAGCATCATGTGAACTGTCTGGGGGGTGGGAGAAGGAAGGGGAAAATAGTGTTGGGTAATAGAGAATCTAAGGACTATTAAACATTTTGAAACTTTTAGCTGGTTTTAGACCGGTAGTTACCTCTACAGAGTGCTGGGTTAGAACAAGGATGAGGCGGATGTCCAGGTTATTTTTATTGATGATCCACACACTCACATCCAGCACCTGACTTGTGAATGACAAGAATTGTCTGAGAATGATTGTGGTTCTGAAAAGAAAGGATAAATAAACTTTGGAATGGGATGTGATATGCATGACATGAAAGTGCAAGCTACCATACAACACTGTAATAAGGCCAAGCATAAATGAACTATTAAACAGGCTCTATAAGGTGAGACGTCTTTTACATAAACAAATATATAGCAATTTAGAAATGTCTACAGAATATAACCCAGAATATAGCATGAGCGATATACACAAATAATATGGCCTAGCACCACGCATGAGAAATGCTAACAAATGGCTAATCGCTAATAAGCATGCTAAATCCTAATGCTAGCGGGAGCGCAAGCTAGCTAACAACCTCAATACAAACAGTAGTTATAACAATAAGCAATCTTGAGCCCCAAAAACAACAAGGCATAAACCTCTTAAGACACTTTTAGATGCACGTACACTAAAATATCAGACAGCAAAGGTATTGTGACCACAGGAGAAAGTAGTAGGATGGAAAACATGGGATGGTGAACGCACATTTCTGAATGAAGGCATGTTTCTGACATCTTCCCTGCTCGTGCTGGGGTCCTACACTGTATGTCCCAGGAATACTGACTGCTGATAGGCTAACATAATATTTACTGGCGTGACCTTGACCAATAAGAACTAAAGGAAAGCTGGGTCTTGTGAATAGGAGACTAGGAGCTGGCCGTTTTTACAGGAAGGGAAAGCATCATATGGTCTGTCTGGGGGGGTGGGAGGAACGGAAAGCATCGTGTGTGTGTGTAGGTGGAGGAAGGGAAAGCATCATGAGTGTGGAGGAAGGGAAAGCATCATGAGTGTGAGGTGGCGGAAGGGAAAGCATCATGAGTGTGGAGGAAGGGAAAGCATCATGTGGAGAAAGGGAAAGCATCATGAGTGTGTAGATGGCGGAAGGGAAAGCATCATTTGTGGAGGAAGGGAAAGCATGAGTCTGTAGGTGGAGGAAGGGAAAGCATCGTGTGGAGGAAGGGAAAGCATCATGAGAGTGTAGGTGGCGGAAGGGAGAGCATCATGAGTGTGGAGGAAAGGAAAGCATCATGAGTGTGTAGGTGGAGGAAGGGAAAGCATCGTGTGGAGGAAGGGAAAGCATCATGAGAGTGTAGGTGGCGGAAGGGAAAGCATCATGAGTGTGGAGGAAGGGAAAGCATCATGAGTGTGTAGATGGCGGAAGGGAAAGCATCATTTGTGGAGGAAGGGAAAGCATGAGTCTGTAGGTGGAGGAAGGGAAAGCATCGTGTGGAGGAAGGGAAAGCATCATGAGTGTGTAGGTGGCGGAAGGGAAAGCATCATGAGTGTGTAGGTGGCGGAAGGGAGAGCATCATGAGTGTGGAGGAAGGGAAAGCATCGTGTGTAGGTGGAGGAAGGGAAAGCATAGTGTGGAGGAAGGGAAAGTATCATGAGTGTGTAGGTGGCGGAAGGGAAAGCATCATGAGTGTGGAGGAAGGGAAAGCATCATGAGTGTGTAGGTGGCGGAAGGGAGAGCATCATGAGTGTGGAGGAAGGGAAAGCATCATGTGGAGAAAGGGAAAGCATCATGTGGAGAAAGGGAAAGCATCATGAGTGTGTAGATGGCGGAAGGGAAAGCATCATTTGTGGAGGAAGGGAAAGCATGAGTCTGTAGGTGGAGGAAGGGAAAGCATCGTGTGGAGGAAGGGAAAGCATCATGAGTGTGTAGGTGGCGGAAGGGAAAGCATCATGAGTGTGTAGGTGGCGGAAGGGAGAGCATCATGAGTGTGAAGGAAGGGAAAGCATCATGAGTGTGTAGGTGGCGGAAGGGAGAGCATCATGAGTGTGGAGGAAGGGAAAGCATCGTGTGTAGGTGGAGGAAGGGAAAGCATCGTGTGGAGGAAGGGAAAGTATCATGAGTGTGTAGGTGGCGGAAGGGAAAGCATCATGAGTGTGGAGGAAGGGAAAGCATCATGTGGAAGAAGGGAAAGCATCATGAGTGTGTAGGTGGCGGAAGGGAAAGCATCATGAGTGTGGAGGAAGGGAAAGCATCATGTGGAGGAAGGGAAAGCATCATGAGTGTGTAGGTGGCGGAAGGGAAAGCATCATGAGTGTGGAGGAAGGGAAAGCATCATGTGTGTAGGTGGAGGAAGGGAAAGCATCGTTTGGAGGAAGGGAAAGCATCATGAGTGTGGAGGAAGGGAAAGCATCATGTGGAGGAAGGGAAAGCATCATGAGTGTGTAGGTGGCGGAAGGGAAAGCATAATGTGTGGAGGAAGGGAAAGCATGAGTCTGTAGGTGGAGGAAGGGAAAGCATCATGAGTTTGTAGGTGGAGTTAGGGAAAGCATATGTGTGTAGGTGGAGGAAAGGAAAGCATCGTACAGTGAGGGGAAAAAAGTATTTGATCCCCTGCTGATTTTGTACGTTTGCCCACTGACAAAGACATGATCAGTCTATAATTTTTATGGTAGGTTTACTTGAACAGTGAGAGACAGAATAACAACAACAAAATCCAGAAAAATGAATGTCAAAAATGTTCTAAATTGATTTGCATTTTAATGAGGGAAATAAGTATTTGACCCCACTGCAAAACATGACTTAGTACTTGGTGGCAAAACCCTTGTTGTCAATCACAGAGGTCAGACGTTTCTTGTAGTTGGCCACAAGGTTTGCACACATCTCAGGAGGGATTTTGTCCCACTCCTCTTTGCAGATCTTCTCCAAGTCATTAAGGTTTCGAGGCTGACGTTTGGCAACTCGAACCTTCAGCTCCCTCCACAGATTTTCTATGGGATTAAGGTCTGGAGACTGGCTAGGCCACTCCAGGACCTTAATGTGCTTCTTCTTGAGCCACTCCTTTGTTGCCTTGGCCGTGTGTTTTGGGTCATTGTCATGGTGGAATACCCATCCACGACCCATTTTCAATGCCCTGGCTGAGGGAAGGAGGTTCTCACCCAAGATTTGACGGTACATGGCTCAGTCCATCGTCCCTTTGATGCAGTGAAGTTGTCCTGTCCCCTTAGCAGAAAAACACCCCCAAAGCATAATGTTTCCACCTCCATGTTTGACGGTGGAGATGGTGTTCTTGGGGTCATAGGTAGCATTCCTCCTCCTCCAAACACGGCGAGTTGAGTTGATGCCAAAGAGCTCGATTTTGGTCTCATCTGACCACAACACTTTCACCCAGTTCTCCTCTGAATCATTCAGATGTTCATTGGCAAACTTCAGACGGGCCTGTATATGTGCTTTTTTGAGCAGGGGGACCTTGCGGGCGCTGCAGGATTTCAGTCCTTCACGGCGTAGTGTGTTACCAATTGTTTTCTTGGTGACTATGGTCCCAGCTGCCTTGAGATCATTGACAAGATCCTCCCGTGTAGTTCTGGGCTGATTCCTCACCGTTCTCATGATCATTGCAACTCCACGAGGTGAGATCTTGCATGGAGCCCCAGGCCGAGGGAGATTGACAGTTATTTTGTGTTTCTTCCATTTGCGAATAATCGCACCAACTGTTGTCACCTTCTCACCAAGCTGCTTGGCAATGGTCTTGTAGCCCATTCCAGCCTTGTGTAGGTCTACAATTTTGTCCCTGACATCCTTGGAGAGCTCTTTGGTCTTGGCCATGGTGGAGAGTTTGGAATCTGATTGATTGATTGCTTCTGTGGACAGGTGTCTTTTATACAGGTAACAAGCTGAGATTAGGAGCATTAAGAGTGTGCTCCTAATCTCAGCTCGTTACCTGTATAAAAGACACCTGGGAGCCAGAAATCTTTCTGATTGAGAGGGGGTCAAAAATTTGTTTCCCTCATTAAAATGAAAATCAATGTATAACATTTTTGACATGTGTTTTTCTGGATTTATTTGTTGTTATTCTGTCTCTCACTGTTCAAATAAACCTACCATAAAAATTATAGACTGATCATTTCTTTGTCAGTGGGCAAATGTACAAAATCAGCAGGGGATCAAATACTTTTTTCCCTCACTGTAGGTGTGTGTGAGAGGAGGAAGGGAAAGCATTTATTAATCCCCTGATTGTGGTGTGTTGCTAATAAACCACTGTACAGGTGCAAATAATAAATCAGGTGTACAGGTGCTAATAATAAACCACTGTACAGGTGCTAATAATAAACCAGGTGTACAGGTGCAAATAATAAATCAGGTGTACAGGTGCTAATAATAAACCACTGTACAGGTGCTAATAATAAACCAGGTGTACAGGTGCTAATAATAAACCAGGTGTACAGGTGCTAATAATAAACCAGGTGTACAGGTGCTAATAATAAACCAGGTGTACAGGTGCTAATAATAAACCAGGTGTACAGGTGCTAATAAACCACTGTACAGGTGCTAATAATAAACCAGGTGGACAAGTACAGGTGTGCTCAAAGGGCGGGCTGGGTATCAGGTGTATAAGATCAGCACTCTCCTATATGTCACGTTTTCAACTCATAACAATATGCAACTCCGCAGAACTCCAAATCTTTTTTTGTAAAGTGAGTGCATCCATTTTTAGTATGTGTTGTATTATGTGATCCTTGCAGGAGTTGAACCCATAACCTTAGCACTCTTACCTGAGCTACACAGGACCACTCCTTCAAGGAGGACTTAGGGCTCCATTCAATCTGTAGCGTTGAATCAACGTTATAGCGTAATTGACATTTAAAGGCAATGTTCCCGCGTTCATGGAGACTGCATTTACGGTAAACGCTGCATTTGTCGACTCAATCGGAAATGACCTTTAAGTTTCAAGCATATGGCATAATGGGTGGACTGGCAGCTATTTTGAGCGTAGCCATGTCAGGAAGTAAAAGCAGGAAGTGTACCCTTCAATCGGTGCTGTGATTTGTTGAGTCAACTCAACTGACGTTACAACAAATACATTCCACTTTATGAGCCACATCAGTTAGCATCATGAATGAACATTCTATATTACCATGGCTATCCAGCATCTGTTGATAGAACATTCCAGAATTACCAGGGAAATTATTGCATCGAGAAGAAGAAAAATAAAACAAAAATGTTGTCACATACACCGGACATGTGCAGTGAAATGTGTTGTTTTACAGAGTCAGTCATAGTAGTACAGCGCCCCTGGAGCAAATTAGGGTTAAGTGCCTTGCTCAAGGGCAAATCGACAGATTTTTCATCTTGCCAGGCTGCCCATTGCGAGTGTACCCATGAGTTTACCAGTCAAATTGCCAGGGTTAGAGCTTCCAAGCCTGTTCTATTCATTCTATTTCTGGTCAGCCTTGTTAAGAGGGTCTTTAAAAACAACGTATAGCTTGGTATCCTCACTGGTAGCCACACGTACAGTAAGGCATTTGATAGGGGTTAATCAAAATACAGTCATTAATAACATCTTAGGAGTAGTCCCGTGATGAGAGACGATGGGTGGGTTAATGTGGTTCCATATCTGAATGAGATGATTACATGCGGCCAAACAAGGAAGCAGACACAGTATGGATACGTTTATCACTTCAAACATCTGATTGATAAGCCCAGACTCACGTGTGGCACAATATATTTTCAAAACCTCAGTAACAAACCAATAAAACATCCAATAATGAACAGAGAAAAGAGAAATAACTGATAGTGTAGCAGAACAGCTCGTTGGATTCACACGTGTTCAACTGCTATATAAACAGAGTGACTCAGAGACAAACACACTCATACCACCACACCACCAGTCTTCCAAACTACCATAGTCTCAGACTATCAGACTGGAGTACTACCAGATTATCTGACTGAAGTACTACCAGACTATCTGACTGAAGTACTACCAGACTATCAGACTGAAGTACTACCAGACTATCAGACTGAAGTACTATCTGACTGAAGTACTACCAGACTATCTGACTGAAGTACTACCAGACTATCAGACTGAAGTACTACCAGACTATCTGACTGAAGTACTACCAGACTATCTGACTGAAGTACTACCAGACTATCTGACTGAAGTACTACCAGACTATCTGACTGAAGTACTACCAGACTATCAGACTGAAGTACTACCAGACTATCAGACTGAAGTACTACCAGACTATCTGACTGAAGTACTACCAGACTATCTGACTGAAGTACTACCAGACTATCTGACTGAAGTACTACCAGACTATCTGACTGAAGTACTACCAGACTATCTGACTGAAGTACTACCAGACTATCTGACTGAAGTACTACCAGACTATCAGACTGAAGTACTACCAGACTATCAGACTGAAGTACTACCAGACTATCAGACTGAAGTACTACCAGACTATCTGACTGAAGTACTACCAGACTATCTGACTGAAGTACTACCAGACTATCAGACTGAAGTACTACCAGACTATCTGACTGAAGTACTACCAGACTATCAGACTGAAGTACTACCAGACTATCAGACTGAAGTACTACCAGACTATCTGACTGAAGTACTACCAGACTATCAGACTGAAGTACTACCAGACTATCAGACTGAAGTACTACCAGACTATCTGACTGAAGTACTACCAGACTATCAGACTGAAGTACTACCAGACTATCAGACTGAAGTACTACCAGACTATCTGACTGAAGTACTACCAGACTATCAGACTGAAGTACTACCAGACTATCTGACTGAAGTACTACCAGACTATCTGACTGAAGTACTACCAGACTATCTGACTGAAGTACTACCAGACTATCAGACTGAAGTACTACCAGACTATCTTACTGAAGTACTACCAGACTATCTTACTGAAGTACTACCAGACTATCTGACTGAAGTACTACCAGACTATCTGACTGAAGTACTACCAGACTATCTGACTGAAGTACTACCAGACTATCTGACTGAAGTACTACCAGACTATCTGACTGAAGTACTACCAGACTATCTGACTGAAGTACTACCAGACTATCTGACTGAAGTACTACCAGACTATCTGACTGAAGTACTACCAGACTATCTGACTGAAGTACTACCAGACTATCTGACTGAAGTACTACCAGACTATCTGACTGAAGTACTACCAGACTATCTGACTGAAGTACCACCAGACTATCTGACTGAAGTACTACCAGACTATCTGACTGAAGTACTACCAGACTATCAGACTGAAGTACTACCAGACTATCTGACTGAAGTACTATCTGACTGAAGTACTACCAGACTATCTGACTGAAGTACTCACAGACTATCTGACTGAAGTACTACCAGACTATCTGACTGAAGTACTACCAGACTATCTGACTGAAGTACCACCAGACTATCTGACTGAAGTACTACCAGACTATCTGACTGAAGTACTACCAGACTATCAGACTGAAGTACTACCAGACTATCTGACTGAAGTACTATCTGACTGAAGTACTACCAGACTATCTGACTGAAGTACTCACAGACTATCTGACTGAAGTACTACCAGACTATCTGACTGAAGTACTACCAGACTATCTGACTGAAGTACTACCAGACTATCTGACTGAAGTACTACCAGACTATCTGACTGAAGTACTACCAGACTATCTGACTGAAGTACTACCAGACTATCAGACTGAAGTACTACCAGACTATCAGACTGAAGTACTACCAGACTATCAGACTGAAGTACTACCAGACTATCAGACTGAAGTACTACCAGACTATCTGACTGAAGTACTACCAGACTATCAGACTGAAGTACTACCAGACTATCTGACTGAAGTACTACCAGACTATCTGACTGAAGTACTACCAGACTATCTGACTGAAGTACTACCAGACTATCAGACTGAAGTACTACCAGACTATCTTACTGAAGTACTACCAGACTATCAGACTGAAGTACTACCAGACTATCTGACTGAAGTACTACCAGACTATCTGACTGAAGTACTACCAGACTATCTGACTGAAGTACTACCAGACTATCTGACTGAAGTACTACCAGACTATCTGACTGAAGTACTACCAGACTATCTGACTGAAGTACTACCAGACTATCTGACTGAAGTACTACCAGACTATCTGACTGAAGTACTACCAGACTATCAGACTGAAGTACTATCTGACTGAAGTACTACCAGACTATCTGACTGAAGTACTACCAGACTATCTGACTGAAGTACTACCAGACTATCTGACTGAAGTACTACCAGACTATCTGACTGAAGTACTACCAGACTATCTGACTGAAGTACTACCAGACTATCTGACTGAAGTACTACCAGACTATCAGACTGAAGTACTACCAGACTATCTGACTGAAGTACTACCAGACTATCTGACTGAAGTACTACCAGACTATCTGACTGAAGTACTACCAGACTATCTGACTGAAGTACTACCAGACTATCTGACTGAAGTACTACCAGACTATCTGACTGAAGTACTACCAGACTATCTGACTGAAGTACTACCAGACTATCTGACTGAAGTACTACCAGACTATCTGACTGAAGTACTACCAGACTATCTGACTGAAGTACTATTCTAGAAGAGTATTAGAGAAGTCTTCACTAGCAAAGCTAAATGATTCAGAGAGGAAATCCTTCACTTTTTCAGAGAATACTTTGTATGTTTGTATGTTGGGTTAACAGTCTGTTTGTATGTGAGGTTAACAGTCTGTTTTTATGTCGGGTTAACAGTCTGTTTTATGTGAGGTTAACAGTCTGTTTTTATGTTGGGTTAACAGTCTGTATGTGGGGTTAACAGTTTGTTTTTATGTCGGGTTAACAGTCTATTTTTATGTGAGGTTAACAGTCTCTTTGTATTTCGTGTTAACAGTCTGTATGTCGGGTTAACAGTCTGTTTTTATGTCGGGTTAACAGTGTTTGTATGTGGGGTTAACAGTCTGTTTGCATGTGGGGTTAACAGTCTGTTTGTATGTGGGGTTAACAGTCTGTTTGCATGTGGGGTTAACAGTCTATTTGTATGTGAGGTAAACAGTATGTTTGTATGTGGGGTTAACAGTCTGTATGTGGGGTTAACAGTCTGTCTGTATGTGGGGTTAACAGTCTGTTTGTATGTGGGTTTAACAGTCTGTTTGAATGTCGGGTTAACAGTCTGTTTGAATGTCAGGTTAACAGTCTGTTTGAATGTCGGGTTAACAGTCTGTTTGAATGTCGGGTTAACAGTCTGTTTGAATGTTGGGTTAACAGTATGTTTGAATGTCGGGTTAACAGTCTGTTTGAATGTCGGGTTAACAGTCTGTTTGAATGTCGGGTTAACAGTCTGTTTTTATGTCTACTTCGTCAACCATTTTGAAAAGAAGGTTGACGACATCCAATCCTCATTTATTAAGTCAAATGACACCGCTCGTCCTGCTCACACTGCCCTACCCTATGCTTTGAGTTCTTTCTCCCCTCTCTCTCCAGATGAAATCTTGCGACTTGTGACGGCCGGCCGCCCAACAACCTGCCCGCTTGACCCTATCCCCTCCTCTCTTCTCCAGACCATTTCCGGAGACCTTCTCCCTTACCTCACCTCGCTCATCAACTCATCCTTGACCGCTGGCCATGTCCCTTCCGTCTTCAAGAGAGCGAGAGTTGCACCCCTCCTCAAAAAACCTACACTCGATCCCTCCGATGTCAACAACTACAGACCAGTATCCCTTCTTTCTTTTCTCTCCAAAACTCTTGAGCGTGCCGTCTCTAGTCAACTCTCCTGCTATCTCTCTCAGAATGACCTTCTTGATCCAAACCAGTCAGGTTTCAAGACTGGTCATTCAATTGAGACTGCTTTTCTCTGTGTCACGGAGGCTCTCCGCACTGCTAAAGCTAACTCTCTCTCCACTGCTCTTATCCTTCTAGACCTATCTGCTGCCTTTGATACTGTGAACCATCAGATCCTCCTCTCCACCCTCTCCGAGTTGGGCATCTCCGGCGCTGCTCACTCTTGGATTGTGTCCTACCTGACAGGTCGCTCCTACCAGGTGGCGTGGCGAGAATCTGTCTCCGCACCACGTGCTCTCACCACTGGTGTCCCCCAGGGCTCAGGTCTAGGCCCTCTCCTATTCTCTCTATACATCAAGTCACTTGGCTCTGTCATATCCTCACATGGTCTCTCCTATCATTGCTACGCAGACGACACACAATTAATTTTCTCCTTTCTCCCTTCTGATAACCAGGTGGCGAATCACATCTCTGCATGTCTGGCAGACATATCAGTGTGGATGTCGGATCACCACCTCAAGCTGAACCTCGGCAAGACGGAGCTGCTCTTCCTCCCGGGGAAGGACTGCCCGCTCCATGATCTCGCCATCACGGTTGACAACTCCATTGTGTCCTCCTTCCAGAGTGCAAAGAACCTTGGCGTGACCCTGGACATAACCCTGTCGTTCTCCGCTAACATCAAAGTGGTGACCCGATCCTGCAGGTTCATGCTCTACAACATTCGCAAAGTACGACCCTACCTCACACAGAAAGCGACACAGGTCCTAATCCAGGCACTTGTCATCTCCCATCTGGATTACTGCAACTCGCTGTTGGCTGGGCTCCCTGCCTGTGCCATTAAACCCCTACAACTTATCCAGAACGCTGCAGCCCGTCTGGTGTTCAACCTTCCCAAGTTCTCTCATGTCACCCCGCTCCTCCGCACACTCCACTGGCTTCCAGTTGAGGCTCGCATCTACTACAAGACCATGGTGCTTGCCTACGGAGCTGTGAGGGGAACGGCACCTCCTTACATTCAGGCTCTGATCAGACCCTACACCCAAACGAGGGCACTACGTTCATCCACCGCTGGCCTGCTAGCCCCCCTACCTCTACGGAAGCACAGTTCCCGCTCAGCCCAGCCAAAACTATTCGCTGCTCTGGCACTCCAATGGTGGAACAAGTTCCCCCACGACGCCAGGACAGCGGAGTCACTGACCACCTTCCGGAGACACTTGAAACCCTACCTCTTTAAGGAGTACCTGGAATAGTATAAAAGTAATCCTTCTACCCCCCCCAAAAAAAAAAAAAAAAAAAAAAAAGGTGGTTGGCCCACTGGCTTTTCTTGAATTCCTTTCTGCTTATTCGGCTGGCGTTTATGTTCCTCTCTCTCTTTCAGATGAGACTGACAGCATTAGTGGCCTGTGCTTTTGTGCTCGAGCTGCTCAAGATACTGACTCTGTGTGATTCCAGAAGGGGGCAGTATATATCAGAGCATGAAACGTTTATCCCTCTTCATTGCCCAATGATTGGCCCGGTTGTGACTGAGTGCCTGTGTAACCTCATTCTTCCTCATTTCTCTCCTATACTGTAGTTCTCCCCTCCTGTAGTTCTCCCCTACTGTAGTTGTAGTTCTCCCCTACTGTAGTTCCCCCCTACTGTAGTTCTCCCCTACTGTAGTTCTCCCCTCCTGTAGTTCCCCCCTACTGTAGTTCCCCCCTACTGTAGTTCCCCTCTACTGTAGTTCTCCCCTCCTGTAGTTCTCCCCTACTGTAGTTCCCCCCTACTGTAGTTCCCCTCTACTGTAGTTCCCCCCTACTGTAGTTCTCCCCTACTGTAGTTCTCCCCTACTGTAGTTCTCCCCTCCTGTAGTTCCCCCTACTGTAGTTCCCCCCTACTGTAGTTCCCCTCTACTGTAGTTCCCCCTACTGTAGTTCCCCCCTACTGTAGTTCCTCCCTACTGTAGTTCTCCCCTACTGTAGTTCCCCCCTACTGTAGTTCTCCCCTACTGTAGTTCCCCCTACTGTAGTTCCCCCCTACTGTAGTTCTCCCCTACTGTAGTTCCCCCCTACTGTAGTTCTCCCCTACTGTAGTTTCCCCTTACTGTAGTTCTCCCTTACTGTAGTTCTCCCCTACTGTAGTTATCCCCTACTGTAGTTCCCCCCTACTGGAGTTCTCCCCTACTGTAGTTCTCCCTTACTGTAGTTCTCCCTTACTGTCGTTCCCCTCTACTGTAGTTCCCCCCTACTGTAGTTCCCCTCTACTGTAGTTCTCCCCTACTGTAGTTCCCCCCTACTGTAGTTCCTCCCTACTGTAGTTCCCCTCTACTGTAGTTCCCCTCTACTGTAGTTCCCCCCTACTGTCGTTCCCCTCTACTGTAGTTCCCCCCTACTGTAGTTCCCCTCTACTGTAGTTCCCCTCTACTATAGTTCTCCCCTACTGTAGTTCCTCCCTACTGTAGTTCCCCTCTACTGTAGTTCCCCTCTACTGTAGTTCTCCCCTACTGTAGTTCTCCCCTACTGTAGTTCTCCCTTACTGTAGTTCTCCCTTACTGTAGTTCTCCCTTACTGTAGTTCCCCTCTACTGTAGTTCCCCCCTACTGTAGTTCCCCTCTACTGTAGTTCCCCCCTACTGTAGTTCTCCTCTACTGTAGTTCTCCCCTACTGTAGTTCTCCTCTACTGTAGTTCTCCCCTACTGTAGTTCTCCCCTACTGTAGTTCCCCCTCCTGTAGTTCCCCCCTACTGTAGTTCCCCCCTACTGTAGTTACCCCCTACTGTAGTTCTCCCCTCCTGTAGTTCCCCCCTACTGTAGTTCTCCCCTACTGTAGTTCCCCCTACTGTAGTTAACCCCTACAGTAGTTCTCCCCTCCTGTAGTTCCCCCCTACTGTAGTTCTCCCCTACTGTAGTTCTCCCCTCCTGTAGTTCTCCTCTACTGTAGTTCCCCCCTACTGTAGTTCCCCCCTACTGTAGTTCTCCCCTCCTGTAGTTTCCCCCTACTGTAGTTCTCCCCTACTATAGTTCTCCCCTACTGTAGTTCTCCCCTCCTGTAGTTGGCCCCTACTGTAGTTCCCCCCTACTGTAGTTCTCCCCTCCTGTAGTTCCCCCTCCTGTAGTTCTCCCCTCCTGTAGTTCCCCCCTACTGTAGTTCTCCCCTCCTGTAGTTCCCCCCTACTGTAGTTCTCCCCTCCTGTAGTTCCCCCCTACTGTAGTTCCCCCCTACTGTAGTTCCCCCTACTGTAGTTCCCCCCTCCTGTAGTTCTCCCCTCCTGTAGTTCCCCCCTACTGTAGTTCTCCCCTCCTGTAGTTCTCCCCTACTGTAGTTCTCCCCTACTGTAGTTCTCCCCTACTGTAGTTCCCCCCTACTGTAGTTCTCCCCTACTGTAGTTCTCCCTTACTGTAGTTCTCCCCTCCTGTAGTTCCCCCCTACTGTAGTTCTCCCCTACTGTAGTTCCCCCCTACTGTAGTTCTCCCATACTGTAGTTCTCCCCTACTGTAGTTCTCCACTACTGTAGTTATCCATTGAGGTCTTGCTGAGTGTGACTCTTGACAGGTTTTCCAGGTCGTTCATTTGAGTCTGTGGTGTATAGTCAATCCTGTCTGTGTTGCATTTATTAACCCTCTGAGTCTGTGGTGTGTACCAATCATACCAATTAACCATCTGAGTCTGTGGTGTGTACCAATCATACCAATTAACCCTCTGAGTCTGTGGTGTGTACCAATCATACCAATTAACCCTCTGAGTCTGTGGTGTGTACCAATCATACCAATTAACCATCTGAGTCTGTGGTGTATACCAATCATACCAATTAACCATCTGAGTCTGTGGTGTGTACCAATCATACCAATTAACCATCTGAGTCTGTGGTGTGTACCAATCATACCAATTAACCATCTGAGTCTGTGGTGTGTACCAATCATCAAGAATATACTTAAGAATATACTTAAACAATTATATGGAGAGTTCATACAAATATTTAATAGACACGGTACCGTGGTTCGTCTAACAAACGGCACATGCTTTGCCTCTTGTCATCCGAACTACTAGACAAAGAAAATATCTCTCTTCTTATAGTCCCTGTTACATGTTGCTTCCACAACATCTGTTAACCCTCAGTTGGCACTCCCTTCTTTGATGGTATTACGTTGTACCCCAAGCCAGTATATTACTATCTATCAATCATTCTAAGATAAACCATCAGTAAGCTCCCTTGACATACTGGAATCCAGACTCTGTGGCACCAAGAGTCACCTATCTAATAAATGTAACCTTGTTCCCACAACACCATGAAAATACATCAAAACACTGTGTGAATAAAAGAGTTTGAATGACCTTAGGGTTGAATACAGCGTGGAGGCTTTGTGTCTACTGTGTTGTTCTGCTGGGTTGCAATGTTTCTCTGCTTTGACGATGACGCAATCATGCATATTTTAAAGAAATTAGATTAGGATTTTTGTCGCCGTAAAACGGCAGTAGGCCTGTTGTGGTGTTTACCTTTAACACCAAGTTAGAAACAGCACTCGTTCTATGTTCCTCACTCAAAACATAAAACATTTAGTAAATCATTGGTGTTGCATGTAGTCGTGTGTAGTGGGTTCAGTTATAAATAAAGGCTGGTTTCTTCTCCTCCATTGAGCCGTCGGACCCTCCTTGTGCTGGCTAAAGGATAACTCTGGCTGACTCACCCTCTGAGACAGAAGGCTCTGGTTCATTTGAAACTGTAACATGATTCACTGACCCAGAAACACTGAAACACACTTATATATATGCCATTTAGCAGACACTTTTAACCAAAGCGACTTATGGTCATGTGTGCATACATTTTACAAATGGGTAGTCCTGGGAATCGGACCCACTACCCTGGCGTTACAAGAGTCATGCTCTACCAACTGAGCTACAGAGGACCTTGGTGAATTCATATCTGGTCATTACTTTAAAATAACAGAAAAAGCTGCACATGGCTCTTGCCAGTGACACTTGCTTATTAAGCTTCATATCTGTTCGATAGGTCTTCCGTTTTTTTTAAGGCAGGCATTTGTTTTAAAGTCAACTAAATCCTCTGCAGTTGGTTATTACCATATTATTACATATTTATAGATCTATCATCTTTATATATATAAAAAAAACATACATTTATGAAAGCTTCTCATCTGCAAAATTAATGAATCCTTTGTTGTTGGGGGAAGAATATTTGTTATTATTCCAGTGTATTGTGCATGGTGATATCTTTGCATTGATACAAGACAGTAATTACAGAAGGATGTTGATGTGTTACTAAAAATAACCTATTTGTAGCACTGTGTGTCTCACACACACACACACACACACACACACACACACACACACACACACACACACACACACACACACACACACACAGAGAGAAGGCATCTGGCATATCAGAAGGAGGGGAGGAGACCATTGGGATAGGTGTATGGCCCATGAAGCAGGCCTACATAGCCATGGATCTATCCTTGAGAGTGTATTGTTCCCTCCTCGAAGACCTGGCTGTCAGATCTTTGGCTAACGAGGTACACAGTCAGTCACTATGGGACAATCAATGCTCCATGAATTCCATTGGAAGAAAATAACAGAATGCAGAAACCGCTGGATTTTGAAATGGGTGTGAAGTTCCATTCCAGCTGTTTTTAGTTACTGTGGTAAAGAGTGAAATTATACTGATATGACAGAAGACACAAAGGATAGAGAGATGAAAGAACATTTCCCCGTGGGGCCCTGGGGTTGGCAGCGGCCTTGTCAGTAGGCCTAGTTGTGTCTGATCCAAAGAGATGTGTCATACAGGCTCAGCATGGTACAGAGTCACACTGCCTGCCTGGCCGAGACTCACACCTAATGCAGACCCACTCAAGGTGAAATGAAACACTTCCCCACTGTAGAGAATAAATAAGGATTTAGAATGCCGCGGGCCTATTTTCTCATGAGCGGATGGTCGGGGGACCGGAACATAATTACAAATAATTTGGACACTGCAAATTGACTGCAAGAAGCACCAAACAGATATGATGTTGAACTAAAACATAATCATTTCAAACCTTTTGTTTGGTACGATCACCTGTCTGGGAATACTTGGAAACACATTTATTCAGTCTATTACGTCCACCAACAAAAAATACAAATATTTTGGGGAACCGTGGTCTATGGTATGCCATGTTTGTTGTATTGAATCATATGTGTGAAACGTACCCTGACATATAAGAAAGGATCGAGATTTCAAAGTAAAACAACTCAACTAACACATATTTAGCACATTTCATCTCAAGGGATTGAATATTATGCTCAAAGGTCTCTGGTTTCAACTGTGGAAAATGCTGTGTGAAAGCACTGACTTAAGAGTGTTCAGTGACCTTCACTGTTCCTCTCCCCTCCCCTCTCCTTCTCTCATCTCCTCTCCCCCCCTTCTCTCCCCTCCCCTCCCCTCCTCTTATCTCCCCTCCTCACCTCACCTCACCTCACCTCACCTCTCCTCTCCTCTCCTCTCCTCTCCTCTCCTCTGCTGTCCTCTCCTCATAGCCGTGGGAAGATGTTTGGGGGTGGGGGTGCTGTGAATGGGTTGCAGATGGCTGTATCGGTCTGCTAATACAGGATTATATTTTTTTATTCCGATTTTCCAGCACCCCTACTTCCCACGGCTATGCCTCTCCTCTCCTCTCCTTTCCTCTCCTCACACTTGCACACAATGCCTCCATCAGTGCTTCTTAGTTCTGAGCAGCAGAGCCGCATGAAGATGTTTCAGATCAACAATACATTAAAGAACACACTGCTCGGGCCGAAGAGCGGAGCGAAAAGCAATTCCACTTTGGAGATGCTAATCGGCCGGCAGTACACGAGGAGTGCAGGAGGCGTAAATGGTGTTTTAGAGCGCCAGAGTTTGAGCCTTTCTCTCACCTTCCTAGGGCCTCTAAGGTTAAATGAATATGAAAGAGAGAGAGAGAGAGAGAGAGAGGGAGATGGTTTGATGAAGAACCAAAAAATCAGAGCAAACTAGAATGCTATTTGGCCCTAAACAGAGAGTACACAGTGGCAGAATACCTGACCACTGTGACTGACCCAAAATTAAGGAAATATTTGACTATGTACAGACTCAGTGAGCATAGCCTTGCTATTGAGAAAGGTCGCCGTAGGCAGACCTGGCTCTCAAGAGAAGACCGGCTATGTGCACACTGCCCACAAAATGAGGTGGAAACTGAGCTGCACTTCCTAACCTCCTGCCAAATGTATGACCATATTAGAGACACATATTTCCCTCAGATTACACAGACCCACAAAGAATTAAAAAACAAACCCAATTTTGATAACTCACATATCTGTTTTGTGAAATACCACAGTGTGCCATCACAGCTGCAAGATTTGTGACCTGTTGCCACAAGAAAAGGGCAACCAGTGAAGAACAAACACCATTGTAAATACAACCTATATTTATGTTTATTTATTTTCTTTTTTGTACTTTAACTATTTGCACATCATAATAACACTGTATATATACATAATATGACATTTGAAATGTCTTTAATTTTTTGGAACTTTTGTGAGTGTAATGTTTACTGTTAATATTTTATTGTTTATTTCACTTTTGTTTATTATCTATTTCACTTGCTTTGGCAATGTTAACATATGTTTCCCATGATAATAAATCCCTTAAATTGAAATGAATTGAGCGAGAGAGAGACAGAGATAGCAGAACACTGACTGAAATAAGCTTTTAATGCGTAGCCCAGACAAGTCTTGTCAGTTTAAAACCAGGTTTGGCCATCTTCTTTTCCCAAGCAGCAACTGTTAACTAAAAGATGGAATTCTTATCCTGAATTGATTCAGCACTGTAAAGATCCATGTAGAAGGACAGGTCATGGTTGGACTGGAGTGGTTATCAGGTCATGGGTAGGGAGGGAGGAGTAAGCACTTGAAAGAAGACATAAGAGAAGTACAGTATGAGGTAAACCAGGGGTACTGAGTCAGACAAGAGGGCAATGGTTCAAATCTAGCCCAAATGCATTCCCTTTGGACGGTAAGATGAAACGACTCAATATTGCCATCTACTGGCTAGTTCCTAGATTTGCCCGTGTTCTTTTACTTCTTAAAGCCACAGTCTGTAAGATCTCCAGTAATTTCAGTTAAATTAGTTACAACATATAAACACAGAATAAGTCCTTATTATCCATTTTATCCACCAGTGGAATCCAGGTAGAAAACTCAACCCCAGTCACGTGTTCTTAACATGAGTCTGCTATATGACTGAGCTTCACTGAGACAGCCAGTTACTGTAGCTGAATGAATGGAAATAGTTTTCTCCACTGCTCGCAGTATCTTATGCTAGAGTAGTAGTCACACCTGGGTTGAAATACTGTTTGAAATAATTGTAAATACTTCATCTGTGCTTGATTGAGTTTGCCTAGCTTAATGGACCAATAGAATACTCAAAAAATGGCAAACTCCACCCATCTGTCACACCAGGCAGACTCAAGCAAACGCTCAAATTATTTGAAGGATGTCAAATAGTATTTGAACCCAGGTCTGCTCTGTGTTCATTATCTGATGCTAGAGTAGTGTTTGTTGTTCAGCAAAAATATATTTAAAAAAAACACTAGAATATCAACATCAAATATAACATCAAAAGCTTGGAGGTGGCATATAACATCAAAGGCTTGGCTGCATATACCCAAAACAGCCAAGTCTGGATTACTGAGGAAATAGGTGTGATGCTTGGTTGGGTCATTTACCTTCTGGGTACCAAAATGCCTATTTAACTTGTTGCCAGAACTATGAGCTCATAGTATGCTGGATAAAATCCCAAGAATGTAGAAGGAATGTGTCTGAATATCCTATTAATCTTCGGGGTTGAGGATACACAACCCAGCACACATTAAGGAAGTGATTTAAGAGTTCGCTGTGAAGGCCAAGCCAACACAAAACGAGAAAAGCATACACTCTCAAAAATGCTGGGTTGTTTGGATGACCCAACTGCTGGGTTGCAGGCATTGGGTCACTTAGTTGGGTTGTTTTCTATAAAAAGAGCAAGGTTGGGTTGTTGATGCTGAGTTATTGAGTCCTGACCCAGTTGGTCAGATTAGAAGTGGTTTGGCTTTCAGGAAGTTCTTTTTGGCCACCTGTGAGAGTAAATGTCAGTCCGGTTCGTCTGTTCTGTTGTATTATCGTCAAATGTTAAGGTTGAACACTGAAACTTTTGTAGCTTTAATGAGGCTTACACAAGTGTATGAGTTTCTTAAGAGCCTATGCTTATCCAAATGTTGCGATAGTTACCACTTTATTACAATATGCAAATAATGATGTTATTAATTTTATATTCAAGGAAAATATACATTTGCAGTGTACAACCGTATTATGATGAACAGGAATTACTTTACTCTCATGGGTGGCCAAAAATAACTATCTGAAAGCCACGCCCCTAATAGGACAAACCTCATCAAATAACCTATGAATTACAGACCCAGCTGCTGGTTCAACCCAGCATGAAAGTGAATAAAAACCCAAACGATGGTTAAATAAACCCAAACAACTCAACATGTTGGTTTATTCACGCAACCCAATTGGCTGGGTAAAAATAACCCAGTATGTTCTGTCCAATATTTACCCAGTGCTGGGATACCAAATAACCCAAATTGGGTTGTTTTTAACCCAGCATTTTTTTTAGCGTAGGCTTGAAATCATTATAAGCATGAACCTATCTGATGATCATGGATTCCCAGGCGTCTGTGGCTGACAAAATCTGAGTATTCTCAGACATCTGAGTATTTACAGACATGTACAGTACATTCTCAGTACATTCTCTGACTCTATGGTCACTCCTATCTGTCATATCTTTAATCTGAGTCTATAGGAAGGTGTTTGTCCTCATGGGAAGCCAAAGTCATTCCGCTACCCAAGAGTGGTAAAGTGGCCTTTACTGGTTCTACCAGTAGACTTACAGTGAGGGAAAAAAGTATTTGATCCCCTGCTGATTTTGTATGTTTGCCCACTGACAAAGACATGATCAGTCTATAATTTTAATGGTAGGTTTATTTGAACAGTGAGAGACAGAATAACAACAAAAAGATCCTGAAAAACGCATGTCAAAAATGTTATGAATTGATTTGCATTTTAATGAGGGAAATAAGTATTTGACCCCCTCTCAATCAGAAAGATTTCTGGCTCCCAGGTGTCTTTTATACAGGTAACGAGCTGAGATTAGGAGCACACTCTTAAAGGGAGTGCTCATGATCTCAGCTTGTTACCTGTATAAAAGACACCTGTCCACAGAAGCAATCAATCAATCAGATTCCAAACTCTCCACCATGGCCGAGACCAAAGAGCTCTCCAAGGATGTCTGGGACAAGATTGTAGACCTACACAAGGCTGGAATGGGCTACAAGACCATCGCCAAGCAGCTTGGTGAGAAGGTGACAACAGTTGGTGCGATTATTCGCAAATGGAAGAAACACAAAATAACTGTCAATCTCCCTCGGCCTGGGGCTCCATGCAAGATCTCACCTTGTGGAATTGCAATGATCATGAGAACGGTGAGGAATCAGCCCAGAACTACACGGGAGGATCTTGTCAATGATCTCAAGGCAGCTGGGACCATAGTCACCAAGAAAACAATTGGTAACACACTACGCCGTGAAGGACTGAAATCCTGCAGTGCCCACAAGGTCCCCCCGCTCAAGACAGCACATATACATGCCCGTCTGAAGTTTGCCAATGAACATCTGAATGATTCAGAGGAGAACTGGGTGAAAGTCTTGTGGTCAGATGAGACCAAAATGGAGCTCTTTGGCATCAACTCAACTCGCCGTGTTTGGAGGAGGAGGAATGCTGCCTATGACCCCAAGAACACCATCCCCACTGTCAAACATGGAGGTGGAAACATTATGCTTTGGGGGTGTTTTTCTGCTAAGGGGACAGGACAACTTCACCGCATCAAAGGGTTGATGGACGGGGCCACGTACTGTCAAATCTTGGGTGAGAACCTCCTTCCCTCAGCCAGGGCATTGAAAATGGGTCGTGGATGGGTATTCCAGCATGGCAATGACCCAAAACACACGGCCAAGGCAACAAAGGAGTGGCTCAAGAAGAAGCACATTAAGGTCCTGGAGTGTCCTAGCCAGTCTCCAGACCTTAATCACATAGAAAATCTGTGGAGGGAGCTGAAAGTTCGAGTTGCCAAACGTCAGCCTCGAAACCTTAATGACTTGAAGAAGATCTACAAAGAGGAGTGGGACAAAATCCCTCCTGAGATGTGTGCAAACCTTGTGGCCAACTACAAGAAACGTCTGACCTCTGTGATTGCCAACAAGGGTTTTGCCACCAAGTACTAAGTAATGTTTTGCAGAAGGGTCAAATACTTATTTCCCTAATTAAAATGCAAATACATTTATAACATTTTTGACATGCGTTTTCCTGGATTTTTGTTGTTGTTATTCTGTCTCTCACTGTTCAAATAAACCTACCATTAAAATTATAGACTGATCATTTCTTTTTCAGTGGGCAAACGTACAAAATCAGCAGGGGATTAAATACTTTTTTCCCTCACTGTATCAGCTTGTTGCCAGCTCTTAGCAAACTGTTGGAAAAAATGGTTTTTGACCAAATACAATGCTATTTCTATGTAAACAAATTTAGGAAGTTGTACTGTTAGATTTCAGTGCAGCCTTTGATATTATTGACCATAACCTGTTGTTGATAAAACATATATTTTATGGCTTTTCAACTTCTGCCATATTGTGGCTTCAGGCCTATCTATCTAATAGAACTCAAAATGTTTTCTTTAATTGAAGCCTCTCTAATGTCAAACATGTAGAGTGTAGTGTACCGCAGGGCAGCTCTCTAGGCCCTCTACTCTTTTCTATTTTTAACCTGCCACTGGCGTTAAACAAAGCATGTGTGTCCATGTATGCTGATGATTCAACCATATATGCATCAGCAACCACAGCTAATGAAGTCACTGAAACCCTTAACAAAGAGTTGCAGTCTGTTTTGGAATGGGTGGCCATTAATAAATGGGCCCTGAACATCTCTAAAACTAAGAGCATTGTAGTTGATACAAATCATTCCCTAAGCTCTAGACCTCAGCTGAATCTGGTAATGAATGGTGTGGCTGTTGAACAAGTTGAGTAGACTAAATTACTTGGTGTTACCTTAGATTGTAAACTGTCATGGTCAAAACATAGAAATTCAATGGGAGAGGTCTGTCCATAATAAAGAGATGCTCTGCTTTTTTGACACCACACTCCAAAAAGCAAGTCCTGCAGGCTCTAGTTTTGTCTTATCTTGATTATTGTCCAGTCGTGTGGTCCAGTGCTGCAAGGAAAGACCTAGTTAAAGCTTTGATGAAAACTATTAAATGCTTGCCTAGGCTAACATGGAGCGAGGAATTCTGACTGCTGCTGCTTTTGAACCCACACCACTACAACTTGCTCTGCCATCGAGTGATATAACCCCCCCCCAAAAAAAAACAACAACCCCCACTTGAGTCCAGAACACCACCGGCATGAGCTGGTTAAGGTGCAGCTGGCCCAGAACAGAGCGGCACGTCTTGCTCTTCATTGTAATCAGAGGGCTGATATAAATACTATGCATGCCAGTCTCTCTTGGCTAAGAGTTGAGGAGAGACTGACTGCATCACTTCTTATTTTTATAGGAAACATTAATGTGTTGAAAATTCCAAATTCTTTGCATAGTCAACATGCTCACAGCTCTGACACACACACTTACCCCACCAGACATTCCACCAGCGGTCTTTTCACAGTCCCCAAATCCAGATCAAATTCAAGAAAGAGTACAGCCATTATTGCATGGAACTCCCTTCCATCTCATATTGATCAAATGAACAGCAAACCTGGTTTAAAAAAACAGATAAAGCAAATCCTCACGGCACAACGCCTGTGCCCTATTTGACCTAGATATTTTGTGTGTATGTATTGATATGTAGGCTATGTGTGCCATTTTTAAATGTATGTAGTTATGTCCTTGAGCTTTTCTTGTCTATTAATGTTCTGTATTATGTCAGGTTTCATGTTTTGTGTGGACCCCAGGAAGAGTAGCTGCTGCTTTTGCAACAACTAATGGGGATCCTAATAAAATACCATATAGCAATACATACTGTAGGCCAAGGGTAGGCAGCTAGATTCAGCCGCGGGCCTATATCTCTCTCCAAATGCATACAAGATCGCCCCCTAACACTAACCTGGTCCCATGCTGTGTATGTACAGTGCATTCAGAAGGTATTCAGACCCCTTGACTTTTTCCACATTTTGTTACGTTACAGCCTTACTCTAAAATGGATTAAATCCCTCATCTATCTACACACAATACCCCATGATGACAAAGCAAAAACTGGTTTATTAAAAATTAAAAACTGAAATATCACATTTACGTAAGTATTCAGACCCTTTACTCTGTACTTTGTTGAAGCACCTTTGGCAGCAATTACAGCCTTGAGTCTTCTTGGGTATGACGCTACAAGCTTGGCACACCTGTATTTGGGGAGTTTCTCCCATTATTCTCTACAGATCCTCTCAAGCTCTGTTAGGTTGGAAGCGGAGCGTCGCTGCACAGCTATTTTCAGGTCTCTCCAGAGATGTTCTATCGGGTTCAAGTCTGGGCTCTGGCTGGGCCACTCAAGGACATTCAGAGACTTGTCCCGAAGCCACTCCTGCGTTGTCTTGGCTGTGTGCTTAGGGTAGTTGTCCTGTTGGAAGGTGAACCTTCGCCCCAGTCTGAGGTCCTGAGAGCTCTGGAGCAGGTTTTCATCAAGGATTTCTCTGTACTTTGCTCTGTTCATCTTTCCCTCGATCCTGACTAGTCTCCCAGTCCCTGCTGCTGAAAAATATCCCCACAGCATGATGCTGCCACCACCATAGGGATGGTGCCAGGTTTCTTCAGACGTGACGCTTTACATTCAGGCCAAAGAGTTCAATCTTGATTTCATCAGACCAGAGAATCTTGTTTCTCATGGTCTGAGAGTCTTTAGGTGCCTTTTGGCAAACTCCAAGCGGGCTGTCATTTGCCTTTTACTGAGGAGTGGCCACTATCATAAAGGCTAGCCACCCTACCATAAAGGCCTGATTCGTGGAGTGCTGCAGATATGGTTGTCCTTCTGGAAGGTTCTCCCATCTCCACAGAGGAACACTGGAACTTTGTCAGAGTGAACATCGGGTATATGCATTTCCTGGCCTTGCGTGTTGTTGCTGCTTAGTTGACAATATGTTTTTCTCAGGTACGTAGATATACAGTATTATGGGACAGATTTCCTGGTGGACCACATCGGCAGTATAGTTTTGTGTTGAGTGGGTCCTGTGAACAGCAGAACCCTGCCATGTCATCCCCTGACATTCATCTTCATTCACAGTGCAACTAACTACATGGAGAGTTGGGTGTTGAAAACCAGATGAAACTTTTTTCTATTGTATAATTACTCAAGGTGAGTAGTGGTGATTCACAGTTCACATCTATGAGACATGCATTACTGAACAAAAATATAAATGCAACATGAAGTGTTGGACATTTTCCGTATGCACAAAAAGCTTATTTATCTAAAATGTTGTGCACAAATTTGTTTACATCCCTGTTAGTGAGCATTTCCCATTTGTCAAGATAATCTATCCACCTGACAGGTGTGGCATATCAAGAAGCTGATTAAACACCATGATCATTACACAGGTGCACCTTGTGCTGGGGACAATGAAAGGCCACTCTAAAATGTGCAGTTTTGTCACACAACACAATGCCACAGATGTCTCAAGTTTTGAGGGAGCGCGCAATTGGCATGCTGACTGCAGGAATGTCCACCAGAGCTGTTGCCAGAGCATTGAATGTTCATTTCTCCTTATAAAGTCATTTTAGAGAATTTGGCAGTACGTCCAACTGGCCTCACAACCGCAGACCACGTGTAACCACGCCAGCCCAGGACCGCCACATCCGGCTTCTTCACCTGCGGGATTGTCTGAGACCAGCCACCCAGACAGCTGATGAAACTGAGGAGTATTTATGTCTGTAATAAAGCCCTTTTGTAGGGAAATACTCATTCTGATTGGCTGGGCCTGGCTCCCCAGTGGGTGCGCCCCTGCCCAGTCATGTGAAATCCATAGATTAGGGCCTAATTTATTTATTTAAAATGACTGATTTCCTAATATGAACTGTAACTCAGTAAAATCATTGAAATTGTTGCATGTTACGTTTATATATTTATTCAGTATACAGTTGAAGTCGTAAGTTTACATACACTTAGTTTGGAGTCATTAAAACTTGTTTTTCAACCACTCCACACATTTCTTGTTAACAAACTATAGTTTTGGCAAGTCGGTTAGGACATCTACTTTG
Organism: Coregonus clupeaformis; assembly: GCF_020615455.1. Classification (NCBI taxonomy): domain Eukaryota; kingdom Metazoa; phylum Chordata; class Actinopteri; order Salmoniformes; family Salmonidae; genus Coregonus; species Coregonus clupeaformis. The sequence goes on from NW_025534049.1 coordinate 73,161, forward strand.
TGCATGACACAAGTAATTTTTCCAACAATTGTTTACAGACAGATTATTTCACTTATAATTCACTGTATCACAATTCCAGTGGGTCAGAAGTTTACATACACTAAATTGACTGTGCCTTTAAACAGCTTGGAAAATTCCAGAAAATGATGTCATGGCTTTAGAAGCTTCTGATAGGCTAATTGACATCATTTGAGTCAATTGGAGGTGTACCTGTGGATGTATTTCAAGGCATACCTTCAAACTCAGTGCCTCTTTGCTTGACATCATGGGAAAATCAAAAGAAATAAGCCCTCAGAAAAAAATTGTAGACCTCCACAAGTCTGGTTCATCCTTGGGAGAAATGTCCAAACGCCTGAAGGTACCACGTTCATCTGTACAAACAATAGTACCCAAGTATAAACACCATGTGACCACGCAGCCGTCATACCGCTCAGGAAGGAGATGCGTTCTGTCTACTACAGATGAACGTACTTTGGACGAAAAGTGCAAATCAATCCCAGAACAACAGCAAAGGACCTTGTGAAGATGCTGGAGGAAACAGGTACAAAAGTATCTATATCCACAGTAAAACGATTCCTATATCGACATAACCTGAAAGGCCGCTCAGCAAGGAAGAAGCCACTGCTCCAAAACCGCCATAAAAAAGCCAGACTACGGTTTGCAACTGCATATGGGGACAAAGATCGTACTTTTTGGAGAAATGTCCTCTGGTCTGATGAAACTAAAATAGAACTGTTTGGCCATAATGACCATCGTTATGTTTGGAGGAAAAAGGGGGTTGCTTGCAAGCCGAAGAACACCATCCCAACCGTGAAGCACGGGGGTGGCAGCATCATGCAGTGGGGGTGCTTTGCTGCAGGAGGGACTGGTGCACTTCACAAAATAGATGGCATCATGAGGAAGGAAAATTATGTGGATATATTGAAGCAATATCTCAAGACATCAGTCAGGAAGTTAAAGCTTGGTCGCAAATGGGTCTTCCAAATGGATAATGACCCCAAGCATACTTCCAAAGTTGTGAAAAAATGGCTTAAGGACAACAAAGTCAAGGTATTGGAGTGTCCATCACAAAGCACTGACCTCAATCCTATAGAAAATGTGTGGGCAGAACTGAAAAAGCATGTGCGAGCAAGGAGGCCTACAAACCTGACTCAGTTACACCAGCTCTGTCAGGAGGAATGGGCCAAAACTCACCCAACTTATTGTGGGAAGCTTGTGGAAGGCTACCCGAAACGTTTGACCCAAGTTAAACAATTTAAAGGCAATGCTACCAAATATTAATTGAGTGTATGTAAACTTCTGACCCACTGGGAATGTGATGAAAGAAATAAAAGCTGAAAGAAATAATTCTCTCTACTATTATTCTGACATTTCACATTCTTAAAATAAAGTGGTGATCCTAACTGACCTAAGACAGGGGATTTTTACTAGGATTAAATGTCAGGAACTTCCGACTTCAACTGTATATACAGCTCTGGAAAAAAGTAAGAGACCACTGCAAAATTATCAGTTTCTCTGGTTTTACTATTTATAGGTATGTGTTTGGGTAAAAATAACATTTTTGTTTTATTCAATAAACTACTGACAACATTTCTCCCAAATTCCAAATAAAAATATTGTCATTTAGAGCATTTATTTGCAGAAAATGACAACTGGTCAAAATAACAAAAAAGATGCAGTGTTGTCAGACCTCGAAAAATGCAAAAAAAATAAGTTCATGTTCATTTTTAAACAACACAACACTAAAGTTTTAACTTAGGAAGAGTTCAGAAATCATTATCTGGTGGAATAACCCTGATTTTAAATCACAGCTTTCATGCGTCTTGGCATGCTCTCCACCAGTCTTTCACATTGATGTTGGGTGACTTTATGCCACTCCTGGCGCAAAATTTCAACCATCTCGGCTTTGTTTGATGGCTTGTGACCATCCATCTTCCTCTTGATCACATTCCAGAAGTTTTCAATGGGGTTCAGATCTGGAGATTGGGCTGGACATGACAGGGTCTTGATCTGGTGGTCCTCCATCCACACCTTGATTGACCTGGCTGTGTGGCATGGCGTATTGTCCTGCTGGAAAAACCAATCCTCAGAGTTGGGGAACAATGTCAGAGCAAAAGGAAGCAAGTTTTGTTCCAGGACAACCTTGTACGTAGCTTGATTCATGCGTCCTTCACAAAGACAAATCCGCCCGATTCCAGCCTTGCTGAAGCACCCCCAGATCATCACCGATCCTCCACCAAATTTCACAGTGGGTGCGAGACACTGTGGCTTGTAGGCCTCTCCAGGTCTCCGTCTAACCATTAGATGACCAGGTGTTGGGCAAAGCTGAAAATTGGACTCATCAGAGAAGATGACCTTACTCCAGTCCTCTACGGTCCAATCCTTATGGTCTTTTGCAAACCTCAGCCTGTCTCTTCTTTGCTTCTCATTGAGGAAGGGCTTTTTTCTAGCTTTGCACGACTTCAGCCCTGCCCCTAGGAGCCTGTTTCGAACCGTCCTCGTCGTGCACTTCACCCCAGCTGCCGTTTGCCATTATTTTTGTAGGTCACTTGATGCCAACCTACGGATGTTGAGTGACATTCGAATGAGTTTGCGGTCATCTCGGTCAGTAGAGAGTCATTTTCACCCTCTGCCGGTCTGTAGCTTTGTTGTCCCCAATGTATGCTGCTTGACCTTGTTCTTATGAACTGCCGTCTTTGACATTTTAAGGATGGAAGCAACCTGATGCTCACTGTATCCCTCTGCCAGTAAAGCCAGAATTGAACCCTTATTTTCCTCACTCAAAACTTTCATTTTCAACTCTTTTGGCATGGTCAATAGTTGTTTTTTGATTAATATTACTTTTGAGGTACTATTATCACTGTTTTTGCCATCCAGCTGGTCCTATTGCAAGAGGATAGTGATGACCACAGCAGTGGTTTTTATACTTTTTCTCGTTAAATAAGATTTGGTTCAGGTGATCACCTAATCAGTACCTAATTCAGTAGAATGAGGTGTGCCTGTGTTGGAATTCAACAGACACTGGAATGGCTGTCATACATGTAGAGATGCTGATTTAAGAAACATTTGCAGTGGTCTCTTTATTTTTTTCCAGAGCTGTACATGTCAAAATGTTGAAACATGATTAATGTTGAGATATACTATTAAACATATTTTGTGTCCATGCTGTATGATGTGCTAGAGTCTAGACCAACACGCCTGTAAGACACACAGGAGGTTGGTCGCACCTTAATTGGGGAGGACAGGTTCGTGGTAATGGCTGGAGTGGAATTAGTGGAATGGTATCAAATACATCAAACACATGGTTTCCAGGTGTTTGATGCCATTCCACCTGCTCCGTTCCAGCCATTATTATGAGCCGTCCTCCACTCAGCAGCCTCCACTGGTAAGACATGATACAGTCCAACATACCAGTACAGACTCACCATAATGGAAGACATGATGGTGGTCCTCTGTAGCTCAGCTGGTAGAGCACGGCGCTTGTAACGCTAAGGTAGTGGGTTCGATCCCCGGGACCACCCATACACAAAAATGTATGCACGCATGACTGTAAGTCGCTTTGGATAAAAGCGTCTGCTAAATGGCATATTATATTATATTATGATACAGTCCAACATACCAGTACAGACTCACCATAATGGAAGACATGATACAGTCCAACATACCAGTACAGATTCACCATAATGGAAGACATGATACAGTCCAACATACCAGTACAGACTCACCATAATGGAAGACATGATACAGTCCAACGTACCAGTACAGACTCACCATAATGGAAGACATGATACAGTCCAACATACCAGTACAGACTCACCATAATGGAAGACATGATACAGTCCAACATACCAGTACAGACTCACCATAATGGAAGACATGATACAGTCCAACATACCAGTACAGACTCACCATAATGGCAGGCATTTGCAGGTATGAGGCGGTGGAGAGGTAAAGTAAATACCCAGTACCCATTCAGACAGGACAATAAATACCCAGTACCCATTCAGACAGGACAATAAATACCCAGTACCCATTCAGACAGGACAATAAATACCCAGTACCCATTCAGACAGGACAATAAATACCCAGTACCCATTCAGACAGGACAATAAATACCCAGTACCCATTCAGACAGGACAATAAATACCCAGTACCCATTCAGACAGGACTATAAATACCCAAAACGCATTCAGACAGAACTAGACTAAAGGATAAATACCCAGTACCCATTCAGACAAGACTAGAGGATAAATACCCAGTACCCATTCTGACAGGACTAGACTAGACGATGAATACCCAGTTCCCATTCAGACAGGACTAGACTATAGGATTAATACCCAGTACCCATTCAGACAGGACTAGACTAGAGGATTAATACCCAGTACCAATTCAGACAGGACTAGACGATAAATACCCAGTACCCATTCAGACAGGACTAGACGATAAATACCCAGGACCCATTCAGACAGGACTAGACTAGAGGAAATACCCAGCACCCATTCAGACAAGACAAGATTAGAGAATAAATATCAAGTACTCATTCAGACAGGACTAGACTAGAGGATAAATACTCAGTACAAATTCAGACAGGACTAGATTACAGTAAATACCCAGTACCCATTCAGACAGTAATATAAATACCCAGAACCCATTCAGACCAGACTATAAGTACCCAGAACCCCTTCAGACAGGACTATAAATACCCAGAACCCATTCAGACTGGACTATAAGTACCCAGAACCACTTCAGACAGGACTATAAATACCCAGACCCATTTAGACTATAAATAAATACTCAATACCCATTCAGACAGGACTATAAATACCCAGTAACCATTCAGACAGGACTATACATACCCAGTACCCATTCAGACAGGACTATAAATACCCAGTATTCATTCAGACAGGACTATAAAATACCCAGTACCCATTCAGACTATAAATACCTAGTACCCATTCAGACAGGACTATAAATACCCACTACCCATTCAGACAGGCCTATAAATACCCAGTACCCATTCAGACAGAACTAGAGGTACAGATGAGACATTTTACTTATTATTCCTTTTCTGGTGAAGACGTTGTTCGTACAATTAATCAATCGATTAATCAATCAATTAATCAATCCAATTGCATTTTTAGCCCTTTTAATGACAACGTGACACAAAGTGTTTTACACCGAATGCCCTTTCAATCTCTCTTTCAGGAAAATAAGACACAGTCATAAAATGGTGAAAAATAAATACAATATAATAGATGGAATGGATATGAATACATGGAATAGAAAATTGTGTGTTTTACTGAATTAAACCATTCCACTTTCTGCCCATACATCAGAGGTCTTTTTTCCTGTTCTAAGCTCAGCATGTTTAAAGAGGAACAACGTGTGGCAGCAGGGGAACATGATGTGTAATCATTATGGAGCTGCAGCCTTGTGTTGTGTAGCATGACGTCACCCTGGTGTTCTACACATGGGCACACACACATGCGCACGCAGGCACACACACACACACATTCGCACACTCTTCTCTCTCCACGTGCAGCAGCCTCTATCCCTGACTGCTACTTCCAGCCTGCCACGGCATCAGCTGCACTGCCCCTGGAGTCATTTATCACACTCCCTTTGTCCTCCAACACTCCCCCTCTCTCTCCCACCCATCTCTCTACCTCTCTCCAACACTGCCCCTCTCTCTCCCACCCATCTCTCTACCTCTCTCCAACACTCCCCATCTCTCTCCCACCCCCTCTTTATCTCTCTCCAACACTGCCCCTCTCTCTCCCACCCATCTCGCTATCTCTCTCCAACACTTCCCCTCTATCTCCCACCCATCTCTCTATCTCTCTCCAACACTGCCCCTCTCTCTCCCACCCATCTCTCTATCTCTCTCCAACACTTCCCCTCTATCTCCCACCCATCTCTCTACCTCTCTCCAACACTCCCCCTCTCTCTCCCACCCCCTCTCTCTCTGTCTCTCCCACACTCCCCCTCTCTCGTTCTGTCTCTCTCCCACACTCCCCCTCTCTCGCCAACCCTCTCTCTCTCTCTGTCTCTCTATCCCACACTCCCCCTCTCTCGCTCTGTTTCTCTCCCACACTCCCCCTCTCTCTCCCACCCCCTCTGTCTCTCTATCTCACACTCCCCCTCTCTCTCCTACCCCTCTCTTTCTGTCTCTCTATCCCACCCCCTCTTTCTCCCACCCCCTCTCTCTCTCTCTCTCCCACCCCCTCTCTCTCTCTCTTTTCTATCCCACACTCCCCCTCTCTCTCCTACCCCTCTCTTTCTGTCTCTCTATCCCACCCCCCTCTTTCTCCCACCCCCTCTCTCTCTCTCTCCCACCCCCCTCTCTCTCTCTCTTTTCTATCCCACACTCCCCCTCTCTCTCCCACCCCCCCCCTCTGTCTCTCTCTCCCACCCCCTCTCTCTCTCCCACCCACCCCATCTCTCTCTCTCTCTCTCTCTCTCTCCCACACTCTCTCTCTCTCTGTCTCTCTATCCCACATTTCCTCTCTCTCTCCCACTCCCCCCTCTCTCCCACACCCTCTCTCTCTCCCACCCCCTCTCTCTCTCTGTCTCTCTCCCACCCCCTCCCTCGCGATGCCAGCATCCTCCTCTCCCTCACGATGTCAGCGTCCTCCTCTCCCTCACGATGCCAGTGTCCTCCTCTCCCTCACGATGCCAGCGTCCTCCACTCCCTCACGATGCCAGTGTCCTCCTCTTCCTCACAATGCCAGCATCCTACTCTCCCTCATGATGCCAGCGTCCTCCCCTCCCTCACAATGCCAGCATCATCCACTCCCTCACGATGCCAGCGTCCTCGTCTCCCTCACGATGCAGCGTTTGCTGTTTGCTTAAGTAATGGGAGATGGAAGGGAGTTGCCGTGAATTTGTTTTGGACTTGGGGACTGTGAAGAGACCCCTGGTGGCATGTCTTGTGGGGTATGTATGGGTGTCTGAGCTGAATGTTATTTGATTATGCAGACAATCTGGAATTTTCATCACAGTAACATTTCTAATAAAAACTAGAAGAGAAGCAGTTAATCTCAGGTCAACCCTCAATCAGGAAAGACTGTCATGCATGTTGTTGATGATATTTCTGTACGTGCAGTTAAGGGCAAGGCGTGCTGTTTTGAGACAGCTGCAGCTTTTGCTAGGTCTTTCTTTGCTGCACTTAACCATATCCTCTAGTCTAGTCCATATTTACCGGACAGTAATCAAGATGAGACAAGACCAGAGCCTGAACAATTAGCACAGTGTGTGTACTAGTTGTGTGTGTGTGTCTGTGTGTGTCGGTGTTGAGCCTTCCCCTCCAGGGTTTTTCTCATGGCTGCTTTGGACCGCTAGTATTCTGCTCTCAGTGTTCAGAGAGAAATATGAGGTGTCAGTCTCGTCAATATGTCAGGGTGTTAAACTTCATGAATATTAGGCTGTCGTCAGTCAGCACATAAACTCTCTGTCATTAGCATCTATGTAAAGTCTACATAAATCATCTATATAAAGTCCTTGAATATAAGTTAGAATAACTTCATATAGATAGCTGCTCTACAGTGCAAAGTACATTCCCTGAAATATCAGAGTGCTAATGCATAGATGGGTGGGAAGGCCCAAAAAATGGTAAAAGACTCCAGTCACCCAAGTCATAGACTGTTCTCTCTGCTACCGCACGGCAAGTGTTTTTACACTGCTGCTACTCGCTGTTTATTATCTATGCACAGTCACTTTACCCCTACCTACATGTACAAATTACCTCAACTAACCTGTACCCCCGCACATTGACTCGGTACCGGTACCCCCTGTATATAGCCTCATTATTGTTATTTTATTGTGTTACTTTTTATTTATTTACATTTTTTACTTTACTTCAAGACAACTTTGCCTCCAGCCATTTTAATCAACCTTGAAGCCTATTCAGTATAAGATAATAAAATAATCACACAAGGTCACATTTGTCCTCCGGAGAAGGGAGAGTTTGTCATTTATTGAATTTAAAGCCCATCTCTCCATTGAACCTGTTAATATTTAACTGAGGGAGGACACCCTCACATCATAAATTACCAAGAGTGCCCTCACTTGAGTGCGGGAGTCAGTGGCGTGACTTGGAAGACGAAGGGTGAAAGATGTTCACTGGACACTCTCTCTCTCTCACATGTGTGTGTGTGTCACGTGTGTGTGTGTGTCACGTGTGTGTGTGTGTGTCACGTGTGTGTGTGTGACACGTGTGTTTGTGTATGTTTGTGACATGTGCACTTCTTTTCCCACATTATCAGGACCCCAATGTCCTCACATTTCACCTTAATGTCCTGACAAGTTACGAAAACAATAACTTTTTTGAAAAGTCAGGACTTTTTTCAGGTCCTGAATTTCTTCAAATGCTATTTTAAGCTTAAGGGTTAGGTTTAGGGTTTTGGGGTTAGGTTTAGGGTTAGGTTTTTGGGGTTAGGGTTAGGTTTAGGGTTAGGGAAAATAGGATCTCTAATGGTGGAAACATTTTACACTCCAAAAAGTCCTGAAATGTCATGAAAGCACAGCTGTGTGTGTGTGTGTGTGTGTGTGTGTGTGTGTGTGTGTGTGTGTGTGTGTGTGTGTCCCATCCCATTCCCCCAACCTCCCATCCCATTCCCTCAGAACAGCCACAATTCATTGGGGCATGGACTCTACAAGGTGTCGAAAGCGTTCCACAGGGATGCTGGCCCATGTTGACTCCAATGCTTCCCACAGTTGTGTCAAGTTGGCTGGATGTCCTTTGGGTGGTGGACTATTCTTGATACACACAGGAAACTGTTGAGCATGAAAAACCCAGCACTGAAATCCTTTGCCTTGCCCATTCACCCACTGAATGGCACACATACACAATCCATGTCTCAATTGTCTCAAGGCTTAAAAATCCTTCTTTTACCTGTCTCCTCCCCTTCATCTACACTGATTGAAGTGGATTTAACAAGTTACATCAATAAGGGATCATAGCTTTCACCTGGATTCACCTGGTCAGTCTATGTCATGGAAAAAGCAGGTGTTCTTAATGTTTTGTACACTCAGTGTATCCAACTAATTGATAATTACTGCATACAGTAAACAACTGGGATGATTACCATGGAAGTAATGGTCACTGAGCTCAGGACCCTGGGACTAAACACCTCCCTCTGCAACTGGATCCTGGACTTCCTGACGGGCCGCCCCCAGGTGGTGAGGGTAGGCAACAACACATCTGCCACGCTGATCCTCAACACGGGGGCCCCTCAGGGGTGAGTGCGCAGTCTCCTCCTGTACTCCCTGTTCACCCATGACTGCATGGCCAGGCACGACTCCAACACCATCATTAAGTTTGCCGACGACACAACAGTGGTAGGCCTGATCACCGACAATGATGAGACAGCCTCCGACCGCAAGGCACTACAGAGGGTAGTGCGTACGGCCCAGTACATCACTGGGGCCAAGCTTCCTGTCATCCAGGACCTCTATACCAGGCGGTGTCAAAGGAAGGCCCTAAAAATGGTCAAAGACTCCAGCCACCCTATTCATAGACTGTTCTCTCTGCTACCGCACGGCAAGCGCCAAGTCTAGGTCCAAAATACTTCTTAACGGTTTCTACCCCCAAGCCATAAGACTCCTGAACAGCTAATCATGGCTACCCGGACTATTTGCACTGCCCCCCCATCCCCACCCACCCCCTCTTTTACGCTGCTGCTACTCTATTTATTATCTATGCATAGCCACTTTAACTCTACCCACATGTACATATTACCTCAATTACCTCGACTAACCGGTGCCCCCGCACATACCCCCTGTATATAGCCTCCCTACTGTTATTTTATTTTACTGCTGCTCTTTAATTATTTGTATTATTTATTTTTTACTTAACACTTATTTTTCTTAAAACTGCATTGTCGATTAAGGGCTTGGAAGTAAGCATTTCACTCTAATGTCTACACCTGTTGTATTCGGTGCATGTGGCAAATACACATTTATTTTATTTGATTTGATGGTTGAGTCTAACTCGATGGATGGCAAATTCTGCTCTCTGTCTTATCAATAAATTAAGTTTTGTCTTGACTTTAGAAAGAGTAATAGCTACCTGATCTGAAAAAGAGTGTTTGTTGAGAATGCTCTCACACAGTTAACAACATTTCCAATACTGATATCTTCTTTAATTGTGATTTATTCAACCCTGATACAAATGCAGTTGCATTATTTTAAATAAAACCTTTGGTGGTATCCTATAGAAACTGGGGGTCATCGACTGAATTTTGATTTATCATTAGGAAGTAATTTAGTTCAATTTCAAATTGATCCCAATTTGCAAGTCGCTCTGGATAAGAGCGTCTGCTAAATGACTTAAATGTAAATCACAGAATGTAGAATTTTGTAGTAATGTGGCTCATTTAGGAGATTCTGAAACTTTGAAATTGGCAGTAGTAGGCGTGGTGATCAGACAAGCTCATATGTCGAATTTCTATTTTCTTAATTAACACTTGCGTTCTTATGACAGCTATAGCAACTGTTATAATGCACTTTACACTATGTGTATCATAAGGCATTATAAATGAACTAATAAAACATATGTCTGTGCGTTCCAAAACAAGCCTCATAGAAAGTGTCACCAAATTAATTTCTAATTGGCTATTGGACTGAACCACTGACCAATAGCAGTAGCATTACAGCCTGGTTTCCACCGACCAATAGCAGTAGTGTTAGCAGCCTGGATTCCACCGACCAATAGCAGTAACATTACAGCCTGGATTCCACTGACCAATAGCAGTAGCATTAAACATTCCAAACTGACAGTCTGTTTCACCATTTGTTCTGTTTCACCATTCAGAGCTTATCAGTTTGGATTCCAGGCTAATAGTGTTAACCCCTGTCTAATTTTGTGGTTGAATAATCTGCTGTGGTTCAGTAGCATCATCTGCCTGATGAGATTATCATTAGTAATGGAGAAGGTGTATAAAGATGGCAGAATTCAGATATGACATAATTGTTTAAGCACTATCCACTGAGTTTTTCAACTACGGCGCATGACATGGTTCAATGTGCCAGTAAATCAGCACAATCTACTTTTAAAAAGATATATATAGCCGCCGTCTTGGAGCTAGAATTGGGATCATGTACACTGCGCTAATGCCGATTTAAAAAAAAATAGTAACTGAGAGCACAGTACAATATGGCATACTTAGCAAACGAGGCATTTGTGGTAAGCACATGGGCGCCGCCATATTTATGCAGGGTAAATATCAAGGCTCAGTCTTGATGAGATAGTTCATCCCCCCCATGTGGTTGATTTATGATTCTCTATATTTCTCTCTCTCCCTGTCAGTTCTGTCTGGAGGGTTGGGGTGAGGGATAGGGTTAGGGTTAGTGTTAGGGATGGGACATGACATATGATCCCGATATCACATTGACCCTGTGAGTGTCCACATTCCTGTGAAGTAGATATACCATTGCCTACTGCAGCAACTGGATGCCTCCCCCCAAATTTTATCTGGCAATAAAACACTTCCTCTCTCCTGGATTCCAGCTTTTAGTGAACAATCACATCCTCTCTCCTGGATTCCAGCTTTTAGTGAACATTCAGACATGTCTCCTAGATTCCAGCTTTTAGTGAACAATCACTTCCTCTCTCCTGGAGTCCAGCTTTCGGTGAACAATCAGACCTGTCTCCAGGGGCAACCTTCACAAATTGCTTTTGCCAACAGAGACAATAGAGGCCAGAGACACAGGCTGCGCTGACTGATGAGTGATGGTGATAGCCTGTCGATCAGTAGCAGTGAGTGTGTGGTTGTGCGTGTGTGTGTGTGTGTGTGTGTGTGTGCTGTCACATTACCTCAGACAGAGGATGACAGAGTGGGAAGGAAGATTATAGAGATTAAAGAGGATGAGTTACTAATTTGCACCTGATCTTCTGAGTCAGTGAGACACAAGGCAAAATGAATCGATATGCAAACGCAATACATAAATGAATGTACTGTATATTCTGCCTTCTAATAGTAAGATAGATTACGTTGGATTCATTGTGTTGTTATTGTGAGGAAAAGTGTTCATGAATAATATTTGGAGTATCACAATTCGAACTCCACCCAGTGTTTCAAAATGATTGATTGTTACTCACAGATGCATTCTTAAAGCTCAATCTGTCTTCAACGACATATCTGTAACAGGAGACTCAGTGGTGGGAATAGGGATATTACAAAGTCTTGGCTATCTCATATACCCGGCTGCTATGTGATGGACAGGAAGTATGTTAGACTTGGCTGCAACACAAAAATAAAATCATGTTTCCTCATAAACAATAATAATAATTATAATTATATTATTATTATTATTATTATTATTATTATAATATAAACAACAACTCCACATGCAAAAATATACGCAAAAATACTTTATTTGTTACAAGCATTATAGTAGTGAGCTCCTCCTCTCCCTCTGATCAAGTCGTGGCTCAGGTAGGGCTCCTGAGAGGGAGCTGGAAAAGAGAAAACACATTCTCAGAATCGTCCCTTTCACAGAAAGACATTTGACCTGTTAGATACAGTCTCCAATGGGCTACATGTTCTAGCATGGCTTTGTGATACAAAGAGAGCCCAGTCATAAGGATGGGAAAGCTCAGGCAAACTCAATCAAGCGCCGCCAAAGAAGTGCTAAAAGTAATAAATACTATTTGAACCCAGATCTGATCATTTCTAGTATCAGCCATCATAAAACGCTAACCTTGCTGGGTGGTGATGATCTATCAGTGTGTCACCCCTTGGAGCCACACCCCCAAGGCCACTTGTGTGTTGCCCTCAGACAGGCTCTACTCTGCCCCGTGAGTCGCGTCCCCGCTCTCCCCTCCCATGCCCACCAGCTCCAAACTCAGCGTCATGTCTCTCTCCCACTGGGCCAGAGCCAACTGGGATTGGGAGTACAGTGCTCCACCACTCAGATAGTTGAGAGAATGGACCCCGGGCATGGGGAGGGGCCTGTACCACCTTCACCTCCCGCTTCTGTGGAGATAAGGGGACATCCATCAATCCTATTGGTTTATCTGCTTGTCTGTCATTAGACAGACACACACATCCTGTATTCGCAGCCCAGATGACCACACCTCCTGTATTCTCAGCCCAGACGACCACACCTCCTGTATTCTCAGCCCAGACGACCACACCTCCTGTATTCTCAGCCCAGATGACCACACCTCCTGTATTCTCAGCCCAGACGACCACACGTCCTGTATTCTCAGCCCAGATGACCACACCTCCTGTATTCTCAGCCCAGACGACCACACGTCCTGTATTCTCAGCCCAGACGACCACACGTCCTTTATTCTCAGCCCAGATGACCACACATCCTGTATTCTCAGCCCAGATGACCACACGTCCTGTATTCTCAGCCCAGGCGATTGGCTTTCACATGTAGTTTTGTCTTCTTTCTCTTTAGACAGTATACATTCCGCCTCTAGATCTGACTTAGACATCTCGGTGGCTGTCACAAGTCAGTTTGAGTCCTTTGTCGACTGTCCATCTTTCATATGGCATGTCTGGTATGGGGTTTCTGCTTTTTCCCAAGGCAGACGCAGCTGAACCTCCGGTGTTTCTTCATCATAGTCACCACAAGAAGAAAGAGCTCCCTGATGAAGCTGCCTGCTGTCAGAGCATCACTATTTTATGAATAAAACAACATGTGTAAGAAACGTAAAAGTGCTGATGACTCATCATCAAAAAAGAAATTAAGGCTATATCTCGAGAGTTATCTTAACTTCAGTTTTATTGAAGGACAGGACAGGACTCGGCCAGAATGAAGCTAGCTAATGATAGCATGAAGCCAAGCAAAATGCAACGACACCAGGAAACAAAACACCAGGAGACTATTGGTGAAGGTCAGGATTTTTTTGAGAGGCAGAAGCAGTTGGCACTATCAAAAAGATCCACAGAAATCAGAAAAGCATTTGAAAGAGCAGGCAGTGATTTACACAGAGCCACGGAGGCGTCATTTGAGTGTTCGCTATTAATTGCCAAGGCTAAAAAGCCGCACAATATTGGAGAGCAGCTAATCAAACCCGCCTGCCTGAAAATTGTAGAGAGGCTGTGTGGCCCACAGGTGGTGGATAAAGTGAGAACCGTCCCACTCTCTGACAACACTGTCAAAGACAGAATTGATCAAATGGCTGGAGATTGTCAAAACCAGCTGCACGAGAAGCTTAGGAATGTTCCCTTTGCCATTCAGTTGGATGAAACAACAACAGTGTCAGACGAATCCGTGCTCATCGTTTATGTGCAATATATTGACGGTGATGACTTGAAACAAGACATTCTTATGTCTACCAATCTAGCCACAACAACAACAGGCCAATATATTTTTATAGCTATGGACTCATATCTCTCGTCCAACAATCTGCCCTACGAGAATATTGCTGCATGCTGCACTGATGGGGCTGCAGAGTTGATGGGCAAAAACAAGGGATTTAACAGCCGATTGAAGGAAAAAGCCCCGGGGTGTGCAATTTTCCACTGCGTGCTACATCGCCAAGCATTGGCCAGTGTAAAACTTTCGGAAGACCTTAGTAACACCCTGGCAACTGTTGTTAAACTTGTAAACTTCATTAAGGCTCGCCCTACTAACAAGAGACTGTTTGCCCAGCTGTGTTAGGATGAAGCACATCAAACACTGCTGTTACACACAAGTGCTTGTGCATTTTATGGAACTGCAGGAAAAAATTAAGGAATTCATGTAAGATCACAATCGACCACTGTGCGAACAGCTGACTGATGGGTTTTGGATAAAAACGGCATACCTAGCGGATACATTCACTCTCTACATGAGACAAACAAGCGGATGCAGGGTCCTGAATCAAACGTCATTCAGTGCAAAGACGCTCTCTGCACTTTTGTGCGGAAACTGGAGTACAGAGTTGGAAAAATGTCAAAAGGGGAGCTACAACAATTTCCACTGCAGATGAAACAGTCTGGTGGCACTGTGCCTGCGTCTTTACACACTGAGTTTACCCGGCCCATGAACATGCTTCAGGAGGAAATTAAATCCTGTTTTGCCGATGTTGACGAATACTTATCAAAGGAAGCATGGGTGATTGACCCTTACATTTGCAGTCTCGAGGATGTGGAATACCTCGGCTGTGAAGACGAGCTTGTTGACCTTTAAGCCGATTCTATGTCAAAGAAGGGGGGACGGGGGGGCTCCAAGGAAAAAAGGTTGGGAACCACTGCTTTATGACATAATCACTGCATCGGTGACACATCTTGTATGAAAATGTGGGTGATATCACAGATAGAACCCTGATGCTGCTTTAATGTTCTAGTGCCTTGAAGGGCACTATGTCACATGGGATGATGTCATCATAGAGTACCAACCCCACACTAAAAACGATGAATAATGGTTTAGGTTTATAGGTCAAGCTAGTTCAAGGGCAACAAAAGTCCCTCCTGCCCCAAAAAGTAAACAAGATGAACCAGTATGTCTTTACAGTGTATTTTCAACTAAAATACCATGAAACATAGATCAATTACATAAAGAATGATAGTAAAAAGCTATGGAACACCTTAAATGAAATGTTGGGCAAAAAGGCAAACTCAGCTCCATCACTCATTGAATCAGATGGCTCATTCATCACAAAACCCACTGATATTGCCAATTACTTTAATGATTTTTTAATTGGCAAGATTAGCAAATTTAGGCATGACATGCCAGCAAGAAACGCTGACAATACACATCCAAGTATAACTGATAAAATTATGAAAGACAAGCATTGTCATTTTTTATTCTGTAAAGTGAGTGTGGAAAAAGTGAAACAATTATTGTTGTCTATCAACAATGACAAGCCACCGGGGTCTGACAACTTGGATGGAAAATTAATGAGGATAAAAGCGGACGATATTGCCACTCCTATTTGCCACATCTTTAATTTAAGCCTGCAAGAATGTGTGTGCCCTCAGGCCTGGAGGGAAGCAAAAGTAATTCCGCTACTTAAAAATAGTACCCTTAGTAAACTTTTTGAAAAAATTGTGTTTGACCAGATACAATGCTATTTTACTGTAAAAAAATTGACAACAGACTTTCAGCACGCTTATAGGGAAGGACATTCAACAAGCACAGCACTTACACAAATGACTGATGATTGGCTGAGAAAAATATTGTGGGAGCTGTTTTGTTAGACTTCAGTGCGGCTTTTGAAATTATCGATCGTAGTCTGCTGATGGAAAAACAGACAGTACCAGTCAACGGTTTGGACACTCCTACTCATTCCAGGGTTTTTCTTTTCTTTTTACTATTTTCTACATTGTAGAATAATAGTGAAGACATACGTTTATCTGGATTTCTTTGTTGTTATTCTGTCTCTCACTGTTCAAATAAACCTACCATTAAAATTATAGACTGATCATGTCTTTGTCACTGGGCAAACGTACAAAATCAGCAGGGGATCAAATACTTTTTCCCCTCACTGTACGTGTGTGTAGATTGCGTGTCTTATCATGTGTATGTGTGTCTGTGTCTGTGCCTGTGTGTGTGTCTCTTCAAAGTTCCCGCTGCTCCATAAGGTTTATTTTTATCCGTTTTACCAAGAAAACAATTGGTAACACACTACGCCGTGAAGGACTGAAATCCTGCAGCGCCCGCAAGGTCCCCCTGCTCAAGAAAGCACATATACAGGCCCGTCTGAAGTTTGCCAATGAACATCTGAATGATTCAGAGGAGAACTGGGTGAAAGTGTTGTGGTCAGATGAGACCAAAATCGAGCTCTTTGCCATCAACTCAACTCGCCGTGTTTGGAGGAGGAGGAATGCTGCCTATGACCCCAAGAACACCATCCCCACTGTCAAACATGGAGGTGGAAACATTATGCTTTGGGGGTGTATTTCTGCTAAGGGTACAGGACAACTTCACTGCATCAAAGGGACGATGGACGGGGCCATGTACCGTCAAATCTTGGGTGAGAACCTCCTTCCCTCAGCCAGGGCATTGAAAATGGGTTGTGGATGGGTATTCCAGCATGACAATGACCCAAAACACACGGCCAAGGCAACAAAGGAGTGGCTCAAGAAGAAGCACATTAAGGTCCTGGAGTGGCCTAGCCAGTCTCCAGACCTTAATCCCATAGAAAATCTGTGGAGGGAGCTGAAGGTTCGAGTTACCAAACATCATCCTCGAAACCTTAATGACTTGGAGAAGATCTGCAAAGAAGAGTGGGACAAAATCCCTCCTGAGATGTGTGCAAAGCTGGTGGCCAACTACAAGAAACGTCTGACCTCTGTGATTGCCAACAAGGGTTTTGCCACCAAGTACTAAGTCATGTTTTGCAGAGTGGTCAAATACTTATTTCCCTCATTAAAATGCAAATCAATTTATAACATTTTTGACATGCGTTTATCTGGATTTCTTTGTTGTTATTCTGTCTCTCACTGTTCAAATAAACCTACCATTAAAATTATAGACTGATCATGTCTTTGTCAGTGGGCAAACGTACAAAATCAGCAGGGGATCAAATACCTTTTTCCCTCACTGTACACATGGCTGTTGTATTGTAAATATGTGATAGTGGAGTAGTGGCCTGAGGGATCACACTAAATGTATTGGGTAAAGTGTTATGAAATGTAATGTCACATAATATTTGTAATTGTATATAACTGCCTTAATGTTGCTGGACCCCAGGAAGAGCTAATGGGGATCCTTAATAAATACAAATGCAAATACGGCTTTTGTCTAGCGTCCAAGAGGCTCCATTTTCTAACATATGATTCAATATGAATCCTAATTGGTATTATTGATTATACTGTTAATAATTTCCATTTCCCTATAAATATTAAACACCACAGCAGCAGATGGTACAGTGTTATATGGGTCCGTATCGGTACTGCTGAACCTAGAGAGCCGTCTGATAACATGCAAGTGAGCAGCTGTAAAGAAAGCACAGACATGTTTTGATATCCAGTACCTGATTGATAAGGGTTCATATCGGCATAGCCGCGGGAAGTAGTTTGAGGGGGGAGAATGTTTTGTCAACAGTTTTTGCCCGCTCTGGCGCTGCAGACGATTCTATCAGTCCGCTTATACAGGACAATTAAAGGCCCAGTGCGCTACTTTTATAAAAACTTTTTTTTCTCCATATATATATTTTTATTTTTTTTGTTCGTTTTTTCATGGGGTGATGCAACACCCTCAGCAGCCCTAATTCCTGCGGCTATGGATATCGGATGGGGCTTCTTCGTGCTTCTCTGAGGTGTTTACTACACAGACCAGTGGAGGCTGGTGGGAGGATCTAATCAGTCAGAGATGTTTTGACATTAAAGGAACTCATCATGAAACAACATGAGACCCATCTGTGTCAGTGGAGGCTGGTGGGAGGAGCTATAGGAGGACGGGCTCACTGTAATGGCTGGAATGGAATAAATGGAACAGGGTCAAACATGTGGTTTCCATATGGAAACGCACGCATGCACGCACACCCCCCTGGGGAGTTACAGTGGCATTGCTGCAAAAATTTACTGTCCCCCCTGCTTACAGTGAAATACATCAGGGCCGATTCACACCCTCCCACATGGCAGAATAAAAGCATTCCTCCTAAAGCCCTGCACCAAAGATATTGGACATTCTGAACAACTCAACTTAGAAGAGATCATAAAAGTACATTAGAAGAGATAATCACAAGTCATGGTTTTCTTATCGCTCTGCTTTAATGGAACGTCACATACTGTAGATGCAATGAGAGGCTGTTTCTATGGCGTGCCGGTTAATACTAGCTAGTTTATCTTTGATGTATTGCTGTAGGCATGCGGCTTCTGCATTACTGGTATAAATACCTCATCACAATCTGAACCAATCTTGTTTTACACTGATGTTGCAGCCAGGTGCACAGAGAGCTCCTCCTGCGACCAGGTGCACAGAGAGGATTCCTCTTGGGGCCAGGTGCACAGAGAGGATACCTCCTGGGGCCAGGTGTACAGAGAGCTCCTCCTGAGAGTTAAAGCAGCAAAAACTGATAGCAGATTTAAACAATGTGAGTAGTGTATATAAATTCAAGACACAACTCCAATGGGTAATCTGAACACATAATTGGAAGGCCAGACTGCAGTCACGGTAGACTTGGTAGTAATTCTGCAGTCATGACATCGCAATATGTCTCACTGGCAAACATCCTGGTCATGGGAGAACAGGAGAGTAAACTGTGTTGAGGCTTCAGGTGTGTGTGTGTGTGTGACTGTGTGTGGCTGTGTGTATGGCTGTGTGTGTGTGTGTGTGTGTGTGTGTGTGTGTGTGTGTGTGTGTGTGTGTGTGTGTGTGTGTGTGTGTGTGTGTGTGTGTGTGTGTGTGTGTGTGTGTGTGTGTGTGTGTGTGTGTGTGTGTGTGTATACGTACGTGCATGCATGTGTATGTGTGGTGTGTGTGCATGTGTGCGTGTGTGTGTGTGTCCACTGGTGTCTTAGTGTGAGGGTCTGTCTGTGGACAGGAACTAGTCCCTGGGAGACTAATCTGCAGTTCACTTCCAAATCAAATCCCCTCTCTTCTCTTCTACCATGTGGTGATGTTGGATAGCCACTCATCTGAATGAGACCAAACCTGAGTTCCAAATGGCACCCTATTCCATATATCGTCCACTACTTTTGACATGAGCCCTATAAGCCCTGGTCAAAAGTAGTGCACTTAATAGGGAATAGGGTGCCATTTGGGACACATGCTGCCCAACAAATGAAAAATGAACCTCTCTGCTTCTTACATTTCAAATCAAAAGAGAATACAATTCGAGTTTTGGGATATGATTATAAAATAGCGATCTTCTAGCAGTCATAAGGACAAAGATTCAGCAGGAGGCAGGCAGGTAGAGGTGCAAATGAGTGCTGGATTTATTTACACAGCGCTGGTGTTCAAAATGACGGTGGTACATGTACATATATACACAGTACCAGTCAAAAGTTCTGTATCAGGAACACTGGTAGTTTCAGCACTAGACTAGCTGCATCAGAACACTGGTAGTTTAAACATTAGACTAGCTGCATTAGAACACTGGTAGTTTAAACATTAGACTAGCTGCATCAGAACACTGGTAGTTTCAACATTAGACTAGCTGCATCAGAACACTGGTAGTTTAAACATTAGACTAGCTGCATTAGAACACTGGTAGTTTAAACATTAGACTAGCTGCATCAGAACACTGGTAGTTTCAACATTAGACTAGCTGCATCAGAACACTGGTAGTTTAAACATTAGACTAGCTGCATCAGAACACTGGTAGTTTCAACACTAGACTAGCTGCATCAGAACACTGGTAGTTTAAACATTAGACTAGCTGCATCAGAACACTGGTAGTTTAAACATTAGACTAGCTGCATCAGAACACTGGTAGTTTCAACACTAGACTAGCTGCATCAGAACACTGGTAGTTTAAACATTAGACTAGCTGCATCAGAACACTGGTAGTTTCAACACTAGACTAGCTGCATCAGAACACTGGTAGTTTAAACATTAGACTAGCTGCATCAGAACACTGGTAGTTTCAACACTAGACTAGCTGCATCAGAACACTGGTAGTTTAAACATTAGACTAGCTGCATCAGAACACTGGTAGTTTAAACATTAGACTAGCTGCATCAGAACACTGGTAGTTTCAACATTAGACTAGCTGCATCAGAACACTGGTAGTTTAAACATTAGACTAGCTGCATCAGAACACTGGTAGTTTCAACACTAGACTAGCTGCATCAGAACACTGGTAGTTTAAACATTAGACTAGCTGCATCAGAACACTGGTAGTTTAAACATTAGACTAGCTGCATCAGAACACTGGTAGTTTCAACACTAGACTAGCTGCATCAGAACACTGGTAGTTTAAACATTAGACTAGCTGCATCAGAACACTGGTAGTTTAAACATTAGACTAGCTGCATCAGAACACTGGTAGTTTCAACACTAGACTAGCTGCATCAGAACACTGGTAGTTTAAACATTAGACTAGCTGCATCAGAACACTGGTAGTTTAAACATTAGACTAGCTGCATCAGAACACTGGTAGTTTAAACATTAGACTAGCTGCATCAGAACACTGGTAGTTTCAACACTAGACTAGCTGCATCAGAACACTGGTAGTTTAAACATTAGACTAGCTGCATCAGAACACTTGTAGTTTAAACATTAGACTAGCTGCATCAGAACACTGGTAGTTTCAACACTAGACTAGCTGCATCAGAACACTGGTAGTTTAAACATTAGACTAGCTGCATCAGAACACTGGTAGTTTCAACACTAGACTAGCTGCATCAGAACACTGGTAGTTTAAACACTAGACTAGCTGCATCAGAACACTGGTAGTTTCAACACTAGACTAGCTGCATCAGAACACTGGTAGTTTAAACATTAGACTAGCTGCATCAGAACACTGGTAGTTTAAACATTAGACTAGCTGCATCAGAACACTGGTAGTTTCAACACTAGACTAGCTGCATCAGAACACTGGTAGTTTCCACACTGGACTAGCTGCATCAGAACACTGGTAGTTTCAACACTAGACTAGCTGCATCAGAACACTGGTAGTTTCAACACTAGACTAGCTGCATCAGAACACTGGTAGTTTCTGCCCGGCAGCCCAGCTACCTGATGTCCTTTGGAAGGGTGCAGGAGGCCAAACAGCTGGCTGAGTTGAACACCACACTAATGCGCTGAGAACACTCTCTCTAAATTCAATTTCAATTTCAATGTTCAATTTAAGGGCTTTATTGGCATGGGAAACGTATGTTAACATTGCCAAAGCAAGTGAAGTAGATAGTAAACAAAAGTGAAATAATCAATAAATATTAACAGTAAACATTACACTCAGAAGTTCCAAAAGAATAAAGACTTTTCAAATGTCATATTATATATATATATACAGTGTTGTAACAATGTGCAAATAGTTAAAGTACAAATGGGAAAATAAATATGGGTTGTATTTACAATGATGTTTGTTCTTCACTGGTTGACCTTTCCTTGTGGCAACAGGTCACAAATCTTGCGGCTGTGATGGCACACTGTGGTTTTTCACCCAGTAGATATAGGAGTTTATCAAAATTGGGTTTGTTTTCGAATTCTTTGTGGATCGCTGTAATCTGAGGGAAATATGTGTCTCTAATATGGTCATACATTTGGCAGGAGGTTAGGAAGTGCAGCTCAGTTTCCACCTCATTTTGTGGGAAGTGTGCACATAGCCTGTCTTCTCTTGAGAGCCAAGTCTGCCTACAGCGGCCTTTCTCAATAGCAAGGTTATGCTCAATGAGTCTGTACATAGTCTCTCTCTCTCACACTATCTCTCTCTCTCTCTCTCTCTCTCACACTATCTCTCTCTCTCTCTCTCTCTCTCTCTCACTCACTCACTCACAGGTTTGGCCTGTCTCAATCCACATTACATCTCTCCTGCTATCCAATCTGAAAGTCAGCAGAACATCAGGGTCACAGACCAATTTATACAGTCATTGTCACAGACAGTCAGTTATTTTCAAAGCAATACTTGGTGGGGGACATTTTGAGGCAAATGTCCCTCTCAAATGTCCCTCTCAAATGTCCCTCTCAACTGTCCCTCTCAACTGTCCCTCTCAACTGTCCCTCTCTGTGAAAAATTCAAATAGAAAAATAAAACAGGCCATTTTAAGTACTTAATTTGCATCCGACTGCCATGCAGCTTTGACGGACTTCAATTGTATTTTTATGTCAGTATGGAGGAAGGTCGTTGACAGTCACCCCCTACAATCATCCACACACATGCACACCCAAGAGCTCCAATATACTGCTGCATTTTTACTGATGTCAAGCACATCAATGTGTGAACATAGGACTTGTGGTATAGGGTGCGTGTTTCTCTGTGGGAATGAGTGCAGTTCATTATAACCATACAATAACAGGATGATGAATTTCCATATTATAGTGCCTGTCTGTCATGATAGGAGGTTTACAGACACAGAGAAGAAATGCTCACCTTTTAATCAGATCTAACTAGTGAAGATCACACAAGAAGTAACTAAGAGCGGTTGCAGAAAGGTGATGGAGGATATAACTCGGAACCTCAGAAACCTCAGAAAAAACACACATGTTCACAAACAGCTGTCAAATGATTTCTCCAGGTCTCATTCTGTGCATGCTCACAATGGTTGTTAGGCTACACAGTAGGCTGCTGAATGTCAACAACATAGAGACAGGTAGGCCTAACTAGCCATAGACAACTTACAGGAATAGACTTTGCTCACAGGGCGTATTTGGGTAAAAACAATGGGAGCTTTTAGCATTAACAATTCAGATGCTTTTGAAAGCAAGCACAGAAATAAATGGTTTGGGTCACATAGTCCTCCACTGTTGCTATTTTTTATCAGTATTTCAATGCATTATTAATTATTATGCAGCTCTCAACTTACTCAGAGCAACTCTACTCAGATATGTCCATGGATAGTCAACTCTTCCCAAGCAGGTGAAGGTCCCGTAGACTTATGGAAGGTTCAACTAGCAGCACACCCCAGAAGGGGGCGCCTTGTTTGTCCTCGTCATGCGTTGTAGCCACTAGACGGTCTCGTTTCGATATGACGGGGCTCGCAGTTGGCAGGCTAGTGGCTGAGAATATGCTAAACGCCCTGTCATTGGCTGCTTCCGATTAAGCAGTGCGTTGGCATAGCAATTGATATTGCCTACAGCTGGAAGGTAGTGTTTGTTAGACGAAGTGAGAGGGCTTAGAAAGTGAACGAAAACTTAATGTAGGGTCTCAAAAGGAGGGATAACGAGGTTGTTTATTTATTTTTATTTTTAAAGAGAGGTATCGACCAAAGCTAAAATATTAGACTGCCAAAATGCTTTGCCATGTTACCCGTACGGATTCGGTGGTTATGGAAGTGGAAGTTGATGCGAAGGCGAATGGTGAAGACTGTCTGAATAAGGTATGGATAGTGGATACTCATTTAATTCCACCCTTTTCAGGTTGTTGTTAATGTATATCTACAGTTGTGTAGAATTCCAGTCAATGTTGTCCTGCAAGTGCAATTTGCAGTGAAATGTTTAGATTGAAACCCAACACATGAGCGTGTGTGTTCGTTTGCGGAGATGATAAATCAAAATGTTGATGTACAGGCGAAGTTCAATGTTTAACGTTATTACTAGATTTTCTGTCGACAGCGTCAGTTCTCTAAATGGCATTGTCTGTCACTATAGCCTACCCTACATTGTCACACACAGCAATACAAATGCGCTTCCTCTATCGTGCAACAATGTTGCTTTGGTCGAAAAGAAGTTGGTTACGTTTTCCGTGAAATAGCCCCCCAAACTCATGATTATGTTGGTGATTACCTAAATAGGTACTATTAAGGTGCTTTATGGGGGAATTGTTTACTGGTAGTATAGTCACGAGGAAAGGCTTTGTCAAGCCAAGGTTACTTCAGTTCATTTGGTTTCCCCGTGCATACTTGGCAAATTGGCAATGTTATTGGGTAGCTTCAATGGGGGTTCCCATTGTTTACTAGATCAACATTGAATATCCAATAGTTCCAAATTGCTGAAAAATCCGTTTTGAAAGAGTTAAATACTCTAACGCGTGTACAAAACTGCTGGTGTCAATGATGTAGTCATCAATCCAGGAAATAAAAGGAACCAATGTGAATTTAACAGAGGCTCTAATCGCGTTGTCTTCTACTGAGTTCTATACAGTCTAAGGCCCTATCTCTTATGCACAGCGCGTTGACATATCTTTTGACTGGAGTCATAATAGTTCTCACCGTCGGTCCCCTCTGGACGTAGGCTACCCTTGATGTTATGTAACTCCATTCCTTTCTTGCCGCTGTTGAGCTTTATTACCGCGGGAAAAAGATCCCAATGTATTTTCCATCAACCGCTCCCACTGCATATTGACGTGTACAAACCACAGAGTCAATGGCAAAGGCAAAAAATAGTAATAAAAAAACATGGTCAACTCGGTCTCATGTTTTATTGAAGATGCTCTAAACGTCTAGGTCTAGGCCTTCACCAACTGTACATCAGTTGAGGTTTTACTTTGATAGAATGACTATTCATGGGATCTCTCCATGTAGCCTAAAAAACGTAATTCTTCTTCTATTCCAAAGGTGTGTAGGAAGTTGGGAATCATAGAGGTGGACTACTTTGGCCTGCAGTTCTCGGGCAGTAAAGGAGAGAACCTGTGGCTGAACCTGAGGAACAGAATCTGTCAGCAGATGGACAATCTGACTCCCTGCCGACTCCGACTTCGAGTCAAGTTCTTTGTGGAACCACATCTCATACTCCAGGAACAGACGAGGTACAGATATTCTGTATAACACACACGCATACATATTTACCGTGTTATTACAATAGTCATTCGCTACGATCCTTGCATCGTCTTGTTAGACGGGGAAAAGAAAGCAACAACAAAAAATCTAGGGCACGTTACTCATTAAATATTCACATTACAACATAATCTCTGTAACTCAACCATCAACTGTTCACATCCCCTCTGACTCCAGTCATGTACTGTAGGAGGAGCAGCAGGGGAAAGCGAAACAACCAGATTATTCAGCACTGTACTGTATCCTGTGAAGTTAGTTGTGACTTCCTGATTAGGCTCTACAGTGGAGCGACCTACAGTAACCCCGCAGCACACAGGGTTACTACAGGTCATTGTGGAGCTAAGCCAGGAAATGTGATCTCTGTAGAGGCTCTGTTGCTGCTGTCCCAGTGTCCCTCTGCCTGCCTGATCCTGCCTGCAACATTTGTTGTTGTTTTGGTTGCTTTTTGCTGTCGGTTTCTTTTGTCTTTCGTTGACTTTCTCATTCAAGGAGAAGCGTCCTTGTTGAAACTTTAGTTCTTGTGTGCGTTTCCCTTTTTTTGTTTTGTTTCTTTTGTCTTTTCGATTGGCTTTTTACAAAGTCTCAAAGGCATGTCTCACAGTTGTGAATTTGTTTAAATGCTAAAACATTTTTACTACAGACTCAGAAAATATGGATGAGTTAAAGAACTATAAAAGGCTGTTTTCTCATTTAATATGCTCACATAGCTCCGTGTTTTGGCAGCCTCATTTTTTAAATCGTTCTTCTTCTTTTCCACAAATAAACCAGAGAAGAAATTATCCCATCTTTTTTTTTAAACGTGTTGAAACTTCTTCTCTAGTGAATGGCCTGACACGCTGACTTCAGGCTGATAGATAACAGGACCTGTGGAGCCTCTTTCCGGTTTCTCTCCTCCTCCTCCTCCCCTAGCCCTTTAGAGGTCCTCTATGGAGAAGTCTCAATAGTCCTGACAAGCTTGATCCGGATTGCATCCCAAATGGCACCCTATTCCCTATATAGTGCACTACTTTTGACCAGCGACCTATGGGCCCTTATCAAAAGCAGTGCACTATACATGGAATAGCGTGCCATTTGGGACACACAGATAATCTCAACTCAGCTTCTCTTTTGATGTTATTAATAGGGCGCTCTGATCTCAGTGTTAACCCTCCCTCCCTACCGCCTGCCCGTCGCAGAAAAACAGCTTTGCATGCAGTATTCACGTTAGTATCATCATATGTCTGTCTTTCCACAGCTGTGGGACAGATACTGTATCATGAAAAGCTGATTCTAACCACAGTCAGTCTGTCTGCCAGGGGAGGCATCAGATAACATACTGTTAGAGGAGAGAAGTGTGTGGTGAGCAGAGCCCCTGAGCTTCTTAGCTCCTCTCTCTGTGTCTCTGTGTGTGCATGGTTGGCCAGTAACTGTTCATTAAAAAGAGATCTATCCCTCATGGCCAGCAGCCTCCCTCCTCTGTCTGGACTCCAAGCACACACTACCGCTCTCTCCCCCCCTACTCCTGACTTGGCGAGCCGACAGACTAAACAGTCTGGCTCCCTTTTGGTGTGTGTCTGTCGTTCAGGATGGACTGTGTGTGTGTGGGTGTGTGTGTGTTTAAAATTGGACAGTGTGCCTGTCAAGTTGGGGGGAGGAAAGCGGTAGATGAGGGTAAGGAAAAGGTACAGTGGCTTGCGAAAGTATTCACCCCCTTGGCTTTTTTCCTATTTTCTTGCCTTACAACCTGGAATTAAAATGGATTTTTTGGGGGTTTGTATTTTTTTATTTTTTATTTTTTTTCACCTTTATTTAACCAGGTAAACCAGTTGAGAACAAGTTCTCATTTACAACTGCGACCTGGCCAAGATAAAGCAAAGCAGTGCGATAAAAGCAACAACAGAGTTACATATGGGGTAAAGCAAAACAAAGTAAAAAATACAACAGAAATACATATAATATATACAGTGTGTGCAAATTTAGCAAGTTATGGAGGTAAGGCAATAAAATAGGCTATAGTGCAAAATAATTACAATTAGTATTAACACTGGAATGATAGATGTGCAAGAGATGATGTGCAAATAGAGATACTGGGGTACAAATGAGCAAAATAAATAACAATATAGGGATGAGGTAGTTGGGCGGGCTAGTATCATTTGATTTACACAACATGCCTACCACTTTGAAGATGCAAAATATTTTTTCTTGTGAAACAAACAAGAAATAAGACACAAAAAAACAGAACTTGAGCGTGCATAACTATTCACCCCCCCAAAGTCAATACTTTGTAGAGCCACCTTTTGCAGCAATTACAGCTGCATGTCTCTTGGGTATGTCTCTATAAGCTTGGCACATCTAGCCACTAGGATTTTTGCCCATTCTTCAAGGCAAAACTGCTCCAGCTCCTTCAAGTTGGATGGGTTCCACTGGTGTACAGTAATCTTTAAGTCATACCAGCAATCTAAAGCAACACTTGAGTGGTTTAAGGGGAAACATTTAAATGTCTTGGAATGGCCTAGTCAAAGCCCAGACCTCAATCCAATTGAGAATCTGTGGTATGACTTAAAGATTGCTGTACACCAGCGGAACCCATCCAACAGGTCATTGTCCTGCTGGAAGGTGAACCTCCATCCCAGTCTCAAATCTCTGGAAGACTGAAAAAGGTTTCCCTCAATAATTTCCCTGTATTTAGCTCCATCCATCATTCCTTCAATTCTGACCAGTTTCCCAGTCCCTGCCAATGAAAAACATCCCCACAGCATGATGCTGCAACCACCATGCTTCACTGTGGGGATGGTGTTCTCGGGGTGATGAGAGGTGTTGGGTTTGCGCCAGACATAGCGTTTTCCTTGATGGCCAAAAAGCTCAATTTTAGTCTCATCTGACCAGAGTACCTTCTTCCATATGTTTGGGGAGTCTCCCACATGCCTTTTGGCGAACACCAAACGTGTTTGCTTATTTTTTCTTTAAGCAATGGCTTTTTTCTGCCCACTCTTCCGTAAAGCCCAGCTCTGTGGAGTGTACGACTTAGTGGTCCTATGGACAGATACTCCAATCTCTGCTGTGACGCTTTGCAGCTCCTTCAGGGTTATCTTTGGTCTCTTTGTTGCCTCTCTGATTAATGCCCTCCTTGCCTGGTCCGTGAGTTTTGGTGGGCGGCCCTCTCTTGGCAGGTTTGTTGTGGTGCCATATTCTTTCAATTTTTTAATAATGGATTTAATGGTGCTCCGGGGATGTTCAAAGTTTCGGATATTTTTTTATAACCCAACCCTGATCTGTACTTCTCCACAACTTTGTCCCTGACCTGTTTGGAGAGCTCCTTGGTCTTCATGGTGCCGCTTGCTTAGTGGTGTTGCAGACTCTGGGGCCTTTCAGAACAGGTGTGTGTATATATACTGAGATCATGTGACAGATTGTAACACTTAGATTGCACACAGGTGGACTTTATTTAACTAATTATGTGACTTCTGAAGGTAATTGGTTGCACCAGATCTTATTTAGGGGCTTCATAGGAAAGGGGGTGAATACATTTGCACGCACCACTTTTCCGTTATATATTTTTTTTTATTTCACTTCACCAATTTGGACTATTTTGTGTATGTCCGTTACATGAAATCCAAATAAAAATCCATTTAAATTACAGGTTGTAATGCAACAAAATAGGAAAAATTCAAGGGGGATGAATACTTTTGCAAGGCACTGTGAGGGGGATTCACCCAGTTAGACTACTGCTGCCTCCCTCCGCCCGTCACCTAGTTAGACTACTGCTGCCTCCCTCTGCCCGTCACCTAGTTAGACTACTGCTGCCTCCCTCTGCCCGTCACACAGTTAGACTACTGCTGCCTCCCTCTGCCCGTCACCCAGTTAGACTACTGCTGCCTCCCTCCGCCCGTCACCTAGTTAGACTACTGCTGCCTCCCTCCGCCCGTCACCCAGTTAGACTACTGCTGCCTCCCTCTGCCCGTCACCCAGGTAGACTACTGTTGCCTCCCTCCGCCCGTCACCCAGGTAGACTACTGCTGCCTCCCTCCGCCCGTCACCCAGTTAGACTACTGCTGCCTCCCTCTGCCCGTCACCCAGTTAGACTACTGCTGCCTCCCTCCGCCCGTCACCCAGTTAGACTACTGCTGCCTCCCTCCGCCCGTCACCCAGTTAGACTACTGCTGCCTCCCTCCGCCCGTCACCTAGTTAGACTACTGCTGCCTCCCTCTGCCCGTCACCCAGTTAGACTACTGCTGCCTCCCTCTGCCTGTCACCTAGTTAGACTACTGCTGCCTCCCTCCGCCCGTCACCCAGTTAGACTACTGCTGCCTCCCTCCGCCCGTCACCCAGTTAGACTACTGCTGCCTCCCTCTGCCCGTCACCCAGTTAGACTACTGCTGCCTCCCTCTGCCTGTCACCTAGTTAGACTACTGCTGCCTCCCTCTGCCCGTCACCCAGTTAGACTACTGCTGCCTCCCTCTGCCTGTCACCTAGTTAGACTACTGCTGCCTCCCTCCGCCCGTCACCTAGTTAGACTACTGCTGCCTCCCTCCGCCCGTCACCCAGTTAGACTACTGCTGCCTCCCTCTGCCCGTCACCCAGTTAGACTACTGCTGCCTCCCTCCGCCCGTCACCTAGTTAGACTACTGCTGCCTCCCTCCGCCCGTCACCTAGTTAGACTACTGCTGCCTCCCTCTGCCCGTCACCCAGTTAGACTACTGCTGCCTCTCTCCGCCCGTCACCCTTGCGGGGGTTCGTGCTACGCCACTGCTTATAAGTAATTTGTTTGTCAACGTTTTATTTTATTTGTTAGAAATAGCGCCCCTTGTGTGCACTTCCGGTAATGCCGTATGGTATGGTACAGAAACGGTATGACAGTATGAACATCTGGATAGAACCCAACCCTAGCAGTACACTCTCACAGTGAGAGCAGAACGTCTAAGTAAGTGGATGTGGAATGTGCGACTGTGTGTCCAACTCATGTTCCTCCATCTGTGCTCTGCATGTGCTCTAGTCTCTTCCTTATCCATCAGCTTGGTCTGACAGCTACAAGTGTTGCACAGTCAGTTGGTGCCTGAGAGAGAGACCCCAGCGAATAGTATACTGGTGAAGGACGCCTCACAGAAACAAATCTATACCAATGGAACATGCTCAGAAACTAATATCCACCAATGGAACTGAGTGTTCTTGGCAAGGCAAGTGACAGTACTGAATGGTGACCTGACCCAGAGGCCCAGGGGGATTTTCCAGAGTTATAGGCATGCTCATGCTTACCCTAACAGCTACACACACACACTTACACACACACACAAGCCTGTGGGTAGTAACAAGTGCTGGAGAGAGTGTGAATTGTCTTTACTGGGTACACACACACACACACACGTGGCGCTCAGAACGGTAGTACGTACGCACGCACATACTCCCGTATGCACATACATGCTACACAGCTGAGTGTGGGCCTCTTTCTCTCACCCTGTTACGTAGCATGTGGTCGACTCTGCACTCACAGAATAAAAAAGAAGCTGCTTAAATAAGCTTCAGCGCTTACCATTTACAGAATCATCACCAGATCCTGCTGCTATCCCATTGTTGTAGAATTGGGCCTTTGTTGTTGTTGTTGTGTGTGTGTGCTTGCTAAACGCAAGACCACTCTAGTAGAGGTCTGTGCGGGACTGATTTATTAATCCAGCTCGCACCTGCAGCTTTTCATCCTGCTCCCGCGCACACCTGCTGGCTTTCTGTCCGACTCCCACCTGCTACCGCAAGAACCGGTCCCAAACCCAACCGCAGTCCCACAATGTTATTTTAGGCTACACTCTACACTCTAGCACTCTAAACTCTACACTCTACACTCTAAACTCTACACTCTACACTCTACACTCTACACTCTACACTCTACACTCTACACTCTAGCACATACTCATGTTATTATAATAATATTTATTTCGCCCGCTCTAGCGCTTAAACCATTTAACACGAAACCAACTTTAAAACGTACATACAGCCCCAGCTTAGATTGCTTGAGTTTTTGAACTACAACAAAGGCACATCTCAATAGATGGTCCATGTATGTTATGACATAGCACAGGTGGGGGTCCTTTCCTCTTTTGTTCTCTTATTGCTCCTCGATTGGTCCTCAAGCAAGGGATGACATCACGGATTCCCATCAGACCAACTCCTTGAGGTTTGCAGTTGTCTAATAAACAGTATTTTGCGCGACAGTTATTTTTTACCCTTTAGTGTGTGTACTGTACTGTATTTGGATATCACTTTTCAATAGTCAAAGTTCAAAAAATCGCTGGAGGACGTCTTTAAAATGATCTCCAATGCATTTCACACACACACACACACACAAACACTCCCACGTTTGTAAAGCTTTCCATAAATACACACACAGGCCTCTGGTCTGTAGCACAGGCTCAATTGGGTCTGATTTCTGCGGTTCCTCTGTCCTCCGAACATCAAATAAACCCCCATCCTAATCCTGTAGCTTTGAGATCCCAGCATCTCTCTACGCCGCTCCGCCTGGGTAGCTTTTTAAACACCCGGTCTGTCTGTCTGCCTAATGCATCCGACTGCCTGGCAGTGGGAGAGATGTTTTCTCTACTCCCATCCCCCGTCTAGTTTTGGGGATGGGAATCTAATGTTCACACCCAGACTGACACTGTCTCTGACCATGGTTGGAGTTTAGGCAGTCTTGAGGGGTGTGTGTGTGTGTGTGTGTGTGTGCGCACTGACCAGATCTGTGCAGTTTCATAGAGCTACATCTGCAGTTCTGAACTCTCAGTGAAGTAGTAGATTTAATATTTGTTTAAAAGCTGTTTGCTCAAACAACAAACATCACCCTCTTTATGAAACTTCCTGATAAATCCATCCGTTGGTTTGGAGTTGTCATGTCTGATTGGGTGAGAGCAAAGCAGGGATTGAGTTGGGGCCCCATAGAAATAGAATGACTAGAATGTCAGCACTGTTCTAGTTTTAATTCTATGGTTAGAACATGACCCCCCTCAATGAATGTGTACTGTCTGCGTCATTACCCCTCACTAGCCTAGAGGTAGTGCTGTCTGTGCCGTGCTGGTTTACATGTTTTCCACTCTTTGTTGTTTAGCATTCAGATCAGGCCAACGGTTGGTCGGGGGGTTAGCAATCCACAGAGAGCACAGCACAGCCATTAACATAGACCATCTGCCATGAATGAGAAAATAATGAGAATTTACCAGTCAAATTGCTAGGGGTAGTCCCTTTTGACTGGTAAATTCTGTAAATACTGGGTTAAAAATGGAAGGACATTCTGGCTGGTTTTTGAATGGCAGCAACATTAATGCGTTCTTGGGGTTGCGTGGCATTGCTTCTCGGACTCAGTTAATTGTCCTTCAATCAGAGTCTAGTTGATTTGATTTGTTACTATATCTATACTGAACACAAATATAAACGCAACATGTAAAGTGTTGGTCCCATGTTTCATGAACAAAAAGCTTATTTCGCACAAATGTGTTTACATTCCTGTTAGTGAGCATTTCTCCTTTGCCAAGATAATCCATCCACTTGACAGGTGTGGCATATCAAGAAGCTGATTTAAACAGCATGATCAGGTGCACCTTGTGCTGGGGACATAAGGCCACTCTAAAATGTTCAGTTTAGTCACACAACACAATGCCACAGTTGTCTCAAGTTTTGAGGGAGCGTGCAATTGGCATGCTGACTGCAGGAATGTCCACCAGAGCCTCCTCCAATGTCGTTTTTTGAGAATTTGGCAGTACGTCCAACTGGCCTCACAACCGCAGACCCCGTGTATGGCGTCGTGTGGGCGAGCGGTTTGCTGATGTCAACGTTGCCCCATGGTGGCGGCTGGGTTATGGTATGGGCAGGCATAAGCTACGGACAATGAACACAATTGCATTTTATTGACGGCAATTTGAATGCACATTGTCGTGCCATTCATCCGCCGCCGCCTCATGTTTCAGCATGATAATGCACGGCCCCATGTCGCAAGGATCTGTACACAATTCCTGGAAGCTGAACATTGTCCAGTTCTTCCATGGCCTGCATACTCACAAGACAATGTCACCCATTGAGCATGTTGGGGATGCTCTGGATCAACGTGTACGACAGCGTGTTCCAGTTCCCGCCAATATCCAGCAACTTCACACAGCCATTGACGAGGAGTGGGACAACCTTCCACAGGCCACAATCAACAGCCTGATCAACTTTATGCGAAGGAGATGTGTTTGCGCTGCATGAGGCAAATGGTGGTCACACCAGATACTGACTGGTTTTCTGATCTGTGTCCAACAGATGCATATCTTTATTCCCAGTCATGTGAAATCCATAGATTAGGGCCTATTGAATTGATTTCAATTGACTGATTTCCTTATATGAAATGTAACTCAGTAACATTTTTGAAATTGTTGCTTTTATTTTGGTTCAGTATATCTACCGCCCATAGTAATTGCCTGTGAATTTAGTTAGCCTATTGAGAGAGGAAAGTTTGAGACTGTTTGTCAGTTTAATTTGGGTGCAAATGCAGAAGTCACAAATGTTTTTGTGCTTTGATATCCTCACCCTAATCCTCCAAGGAGAGCAGTTCGTATTATTGAGACCTGCCAACTCCAGATGTCTTTGCCAAGAGTGTCTCTGTCTTTACACGTCTGCAGGAGCAGAACCTTCTAGATATTTTCACAACAACAAGGCTGATGGATGTTTTTCACTGAATTGAAGGCCATTGGTGTTAGCATTACAGCCAGTTGGTTTAGTTTAGGATACGAGATGGTTTCCACAGTCAGTCCCTGTCCTTTTCCCAAACTTTTTTTGAACCTGCCTTAAGGTCTCTGAACTCGAAGTAGCAGTCCCTCATATATCTGGTTTGAACCCATAGCATTAGTTCCCGGCCAGGAAGGATGTCTGTGGCTGCCTCTGCGCTGTGTGTGACCTTTGCCCAAGGTGCCTCAGACATTTAAAAAATATATATGTATGCCCTTCTGCAATCCGTTATTACGGAACACTCCATTGTACAATCTGTTATTTTCCCTTAACCAGAGGACGTTTAGCTTACAAAAACAACTTACTTGTTTGCCTCAAAATGCAACTCGTTGGTTTCAGGAATTCACTTGGCGTGGGAAAAATATTTATCTTATTTAGTGTTTTGTCCCTCCTTTCCATTGCTTAAACTAGCTGATTAACAGCCTTGTGTTGCAGTGTAAATTGTGACGTTTTCATTGAGAGACAGTGAGTAAAACTGGTCCATGGAATGGGGTTACTAGAGTTCGTTGACTGGGAGTGACCTCTAGCACCACAGCTCTGAGCTGTGTTATTTGTTACTCCAACAAACCACATTGTTTAGAGCCTGGCCCTGTGAGCTCTGAAACAGACACTTCTTATTGGCTGATGCGGTGCAGTCCCTAGGCAGAGGTTTCTGGTTTCATTTCACTTTTTGTTCTTCTGGAAACTGAGAGCTCTTTGATGTTCTGATGTGTTCTCTGTTGCTACTGAGAGGAAGTCCAGTTGAAACAATTGTTTTACAGGCCTGGATGGTTAGAAACACAAAGGGGAAAGAGTTTCACCAAATTGTCCTATTGGCTAATTTGTTTTTGGCTATTTTTGAGAACTTGTGTTTACTCTTATTTTAGCTTAAGTAAGAAAAAGTACAGACGTGAAGAGAGGAGTGCATGTGAAATGCACTATATAGCCTATTTGCTGAAATCTTTTAGAACTTTGACAACATCTCAAATCAAATTGAATAAAATTGTATTTGTCACATGCACCGAATACAAAAGGTGTAGACATTATAGTGAAATGCTTACTTATAATAATAATAATAATAATAATAATATGCCTTATTTAGCTTACTTACAAGCCCTTAAGCAACAATGCAGTTTTAAGAAAGTCCAGGATCCAGTTGCAGAGGGAGGTGTTAAGCCCCAGGCTCCTTAGCTTAGTGATGAGCTTTGAGGGCACTATGGTGTTGAACGCTGAGCTGTAGTCAATGAACAGCATTCTCACATAGGTGTTCCTTTTGTCCAGGTGTGAAAGGGATCTGTTGGGGGCGGTATGCAAATTGGAGTGGGTCTAGGGTTTCTGGGATAATGGTGTTGATGTGAGCCATGACCAGCCTTTCAAAGCACTTCATGGCTACAGACGTGACTGCTACGGGTCTGTAGTCATTTAGGCAGGTTACCTTAGTCCCTGTGCCCAAGAACACTGTGGTGGTCTGCTGGAAACATGTTGGTATTACAGACTCAGACAGGGAGAGGTTGAAAATGTCAGTGAAGACACTTGCCAGTTGGTCAGCGTATGCTCGGAGTACACGTCCTGGTAATCCGTCTGGCCTTGTGAATGTTGACCTTTTACTCACATCGGCTACGGAGAGCGTGATCACACAGTCATCCGGAACAGCTGATGCTCTCATGCATGTTTCAGTGTTACTTGCCTCGAAGCGAGCATAGAAGTAATTTAGCTCGTCTGGTAGGCTCGTGACACTGGGCAGCTCGCGGCTGTGTTTCCCTTTGTAGTCTGTAATCGTTTTCAAGCCCTGCCACATCCGACGAGCGTCGGAGCCGGTGTAGTACGATTCAATCTTAGTCCTTTATTGACTCTTTGCCTGTTTGATGGTTCATCGGAGGGCATAGCGGGATTTCTTACAAGCGTCCGGGTTAGTGTCCCGCTCCTTGAAAGCGGCAGCTCTACCCTTTAGCTCAGTGCAGATGTTGCCTGTAATCCATGGCTTCTGGTTGGTGTATGTATGTACAGCCAGTGACTGATGTTGTGTACTCCTCAATGCCATCGGAAGAATCCCGGAACATATTCCAGTCTGTGCTAGCAAAACAGTCCTGTAGCTTAGCATCTGCTTCATCTGACCACTTCTTTATTAACCGAGTCACTGGTGCTTCCTGTTTTAGTTTTTGCTTGTAAGCAGGAATCAGGAGGATGGAATTATGGTCAGATTTGCCAAATGGAGGGCGAGGGAGAGCTTTGTATGTGTCTCTGTGTGTGGAGTAAAGGTGGTCTAGAGTTTTTTTTTTCCCCCTCTGGTTGCACATTTAACATGCTGGTAGAAATGAGGTAAAACGGATTTAAGTTTCCCTGCATTAAAGTCCCCGGCCACTAGGAGTGCCTCCTCTGGATGAGCGTTTTCCTGTTTGCTTATGGCCGTATACAGTTCATTGAGTGCGGTCTTAGTGCCAGCATCGGTTTGTGGTGGTAAATAGACAGCTACGAAGAATATAGATGAAAACTCTTGGTAGATAGTGTGGTCTACAGCTTATCATGAGCTACTCTACCTCAGGCAAACAAAACCTTGAGACTTCCTTAGATATCGTGCACCAGCTGTTGTTTACAAATATACATAGACCGCCACCCCTTGTCTTACCAGAGGCTGCTGTTCTATCCTGCTGATATAGTGTATAACCCACCAGCTGTATGTTATTCATGTCTTCGTTCAGCCACGACTCTGTGAAACATAAGATATTACAGTTTTTAATGTCCCGTTGGTAGGATATTCGTGCTTGTAGTTCGTCCACTTTCTTAGCAAGCGATTGTAAATTGGCCAATAGTATCGATGGCAAAGGCAGATGAGCCACTCGTCACCGGCTCCTTACCAAGCACCCCGATCTCCTTCCGCGATATCTCCTTTTCCTTTCTACTGCGAATGATGGGGATGAGGTCCCTGTCAGGTGTCTGGAGCAAATCCCTCTCGTCCGACTCACTACAGTTTTTTTATTAGTCCAGTTCAAGGTGAGAAATCGCTGTTCTGATGTCCAGTAGCTCTTTTCAGTCATAAGAGACGGTAGCAGAAACATTATGTACAAAATAAGCTCTATAAAACACAGTTAAAATATGTCACTAATAAACTCATAGCTCAAGTGCACTAAACCCTCTACCTTCTTCCTCCTTCTCCCCCTCTCCATCTTCCGTCTGCTGTCACACATAGGGAGCAATGAACCATATCGCCCCCCAATTCTACGGTGCACTTTAATTGAATTATTGCAGCTATGCAATCAAGTGTTTAACATTCCAGCAGGAGAACAGATGAGTTGTGTTGGAGCCCCCACTGTCATCCATTGCGCGCGTGCGTGCGTGCGCGTGTGTGTGTGTGTGTGAACAGTAAATGTACCGTGCTGTCCACTGGTCTGAGAGCAGGTGTTCCGGTACCCCTTTCTCTTTCCCCTTCATCAAGATGACAGTAATGAAAGCCTTAAGAGGCTGTGTTCATCCCAGTTGTTCTATTTAAACTGGCCCAGCAGACTGTTGTCAGTCTGGGCACCTCTGGAGTTAATGTTAGAGCCTTGAGCCTGTACCTGTCACGATCCTGCACAGAGGACAGTCAGACCAGCTTACACCCCCTCCTCATCACCGCCCTCTACAGTTCACATCAAAGCATGGTGGATGAGGGGAGACCTCTGCCCTGCTGCCCTGGATGTCTACCTCCATAACGGGGTGCTGCTTCCAGAGCCTCCCTCCCTGTCCCTGCTCTCCCAGTGGGGTGTGCTATAGGGCCTGACGGGTGCAGACTCTAGGCTCCCCTGAGAGTTGAGCTCACACACGTCCAGGAGCCAGGCTCAGGAAACGCCTGCTACCAACCCCTCCTCTGTCCCCCCCCTCTCTTCCCCCAGGGTCGACAGAGATCGGCTGGGCAGCCTTGAGTCAGCAGACCCACAGACAGTTGTGAGGTCAAACAAGGATATATGAGAAATCCATGTGTGCTTCAACAACTAGGAAGAGACAAGAAAAACCATGGGGGGAGTTTTCTCCCATATTTCTTACTCCTTCTAAATCCATGAAGGGAAGTAGACAAGTGCACACGAGGGGCTGCATGGTAGAAAACTGGGATGCAATGTTACTGTGCACTTTGTACAGGCTACACTGTTATGCGGTAAAGCAGGGACAGATGAGAAATCCAACCAGAGAGGAGGAAGGAAAGCGTTCAAACGCTATTTGACTTGCTGTACATGCTAGACTAGATTTGTGTGACTGTTTCCTGTACATTACCCCATGTATACATTGTCCTTAACAACAATACCTACCTAGTATTGAACTTCTTAGTACGAGGGTTGTTCCAGAGACTGTAAACAGCCAAACATGGTCGTTTACCCCATGTTCTGAGCCCAGATGAAACCCAGTATTAGAGAGGTGGGGAGTATAAAAGAGGGGGACTGCATGGGGAAGAGCTACAGGAGAAGTGTTCCTTTTCAATTTGAGCAGCTGTGTGTTTCCAAGATTAGTCACGTAAGGCTGAGCTGGCAGCACTAGTTCCAGGCAGGGCCGTGACCGATAGTAACCCCCAGGTAGTCAGAGCCCTTTGTTTCCAACCAGCCAGGTAGCAGCCTACTGGTCACATGAGTCCTGCTGCTGGGCCTAGCACAAAAGGGAAACAGACGGCTGTGTGCTGTTTAGAGCCCGACCGGTAAATCGGTTGACCGATATTTATCGGTGATATTAGCCTTTCACAGAAATATTTGTATCAGTCTTTATTCCACAGATAAAGTGCCATTATTATATACTGTACATAGAATGAACAAATACGTCTGCTAATTTTTATACATTTTCAATGGTTGCCTGAAGAGGGCGCTCTACGAGCTGCTCATTGAACATCATTCAGCCCGTAAGTCACGACGTGAGTTGGCATGGTGGTTTGACGGTGAGTAGCTTGCCAGCGACAGCGTATTTGAATACGTAAATAATTAAAAATACACTTCACCAAGCAAGCAGCCCTGTCCTCATCACATCCTCACTTAGTTAACGTTAGCTGGCTAGTTAGGCTCTATCTAGCCAGCAAGATAGTTAGCATAGCTAGCTAGCAATCTGTGCTACTTATGTGCGAACACTGGACTGGCATGAACGCATTCAGTCATCAGCGCAGGGTTGGCAGGAAGAGACCAAGCAGAGAGTTGACAGTAAATCTCACTGTCACACGTTCTTACACAGTGGGAGTTCTATGTTCCATAGCTTTGTGTTAGGGATGTTGCATAGTTGTGTGTTATTCATTTGTACAGATGTGCTTGGTAGTGGTATACCAAGTTACGCTATGTTATGAGGTTATATTATGTGTGAGGAAAACAAGGGAGTCTGGTCTCGTTTGATCCAGTTGACTGGATCCGGTCTGAGGAGGGGAGGGAAGGAGGGAGAGGGAGAGAGGAGGAGGGAGAGAGGAGGAGGAGGGAGAGAGGAGAGGAGAGGGGGAGAGGTTGCCTGACCGGTTTGTGCTGGTTTTCAGTTCCAGTTGCAGGTCTGAAACTTCAGCCTCCTTTTTGATGGGAGAGAATGAGTCGATTTCGCTGCTTCAGTGTCTCATATTACTAGTTATTGTTTAACTGACCATACACTTTCACAGTCCAGGTCAGAATAATATTATTGCTATCTCAGTTTTGTGTTAACAGCCTCACTGGACAGTGACTTGAAAAATAAGTGTCATCATCACATCATAGCCAAGATAAGGTCGTCCTGAACTTTAACTTATTCACGACATCTCAGGAACTAATAATAAAAAAGAAGTTGTTCTGAGCTTTCGGTGAAAAGAATGTAAAAGCCTCCGTGCCTCTGATTTGTACTGGCCCAGTGTTCTGCACACAGACATACAAAACATTCCTTATTCTTTGTCTGATTCTTTCCCGTAGCCTACTACCCCTCCACGTTGAACTCGGCACAATAACAAGTGTTCAGCAACAACAGGGGAGGTCCCTTACCTCACTAAAAACAAGATTACAGCGTTGCGTCGTCATTACATTGATTTAGCCGTGTCGTTGTGTGGCCTTGTGTTTTGGTATTTAACGGGACATAAAAAAAAAAATAATAATGAGAGAGAGAGAGAGAGAGGCTAAACGATGCTATCGTACCCAGAACCCACTGTGTTACAACACAACAGCAGTAGCACTCTGGCTGCTTATCGCTCCATAGCACTCTACTGTGAATAGACAGCTGTACAGAAGCTCTACAGGGCTGCTTGCTGACTCCTCTTACACTGTGATAAGAGCTAGAGCTCTGTGTGTGTATGTCTTTGTGTGTGTGTGTGTGTGTGTGTGTGTGTGTGTGTGTGTGTGTGTGTGTGTGTGTGTGTGTGTGTGTGTGTGTGTGTGTGTGTGTGTGTGTGTGTGTGTGTGTGTGTGTGTGTGTGTGTGTGTGTGTGTGTGTGTGTGTGTGTGTGTGTGTGTGTGTGTGTGTGTGTGTGTGTGTGTGTGTGTGTTTGTGTGTATATATACACTGTACACTGTACCCTGATTAGAGTTATGGAGCCATTAGAAGTCGCTGACTGATTGAGTCACTGGGTTAAAAGTCAGACCACATCACCCACCGTCTGACTGGGAACAACTTCACTTCTTAACTGCTCTCATGTTCCTATTTTCTATCCCTGGCATCAGTGAAAGGAGTGAACTAGAAAGCAAAACAGAGTACTACTTTGAGGTGCATGGCTTTGGTGAGCTGGAGGTCAGCTGTCAGTCATAACGTGTGTTGGTGTGAGAGAGAAAGTGAGCTATACAGTGTCAGTGAGTGAAACAATCATCAATTTTCAAGCCCTCTAGGCCTGTTGTCCCCCCACCCCAACACACACACCTGCTCTGTGTGTAACCCAACCTCTATAACCTCCACCTGCTCTGTGTGTAACCCAACCTCTATAACCTCCACCTGCTCTGTGTATAACCCAACCTCTATAACCTCCACCTGCTCTGTGTATAACCCAACCTCTATAACCTCCACCTGCTCTGTGTGTAACCCAACCTCTATAACCTCCACCTGCTCTGTGTGTAACCCAACCTCTATAACCTCCACCTGCTCTGTGTGTAACCCAACCTCTATAACCTCCACCTGCTCTGTGTGTAACCCAACCTCTATAACCTCCACCTGCTCTGTGTGTAACCCAACCTCTATAACCTCCACCTGCTCTGTGTGTAACCCAACCTCTAACCTCCACCTGCTCTGTGTATAACCCAACCTCTATAACCTCCACCTGCTCTGTGTATAACCCAACCTCTATAACCTCCACCTGCTCTGTGTATAACCCAACCTCTATAACCTCCACCTGCTCTGTGTGTAACCCAACCTCTATAACCTCCACCTGCTCTGTGTGTAACCCAACCTCTATAACCTCCACCTGCTCTGGGTGTAACCCAACCTCTATAACCTCCACCTGCTCTGTGTATAACCCAACCTCTATAACCTCCACCTGCTCTGTGTGTAACCCAACCTCTAACCTCCACCTGCTCTATTCAGTGTACAACACTCTCCATCTCTGATCTACCATTAATCACCTGTTTTGGTTCCAGTCCCTGTGTAACTCCCCCTCCCCAATCATCACCTGTTTGGTTCCAGGCCCTGTGTAACTCCCCCTCCCCAATCATCACCTGTTTGGTTCTGGCCCTGTGTAACTCCCCCTCCCCAATCATCACCTGTTTGGTTCCAGTCCCTGTGTACCTCCCCCTCCCCAATCATCACCTTTTGGTTCCAGGCCCTGTGTAACTCCCCCCTCCCCAATCATCATCTGTTGGTTCCAGGCCCTGTGTAACTCCCATCTCCAATCATCACCTATTGCAGGTAATGTCTAACATTTGCTCCCTCTCTCTTCCCTCCACCAGACATGTGTTCTTCATGCAGGTCAAGGAGGACCTCCACAGCGGCCACCTGAGGATGTGTTCAGAGCAGGCTGAGGAGCTGAGTGCCCTGCTGGCCCAGGCCGAGTTCGGAGACTACAACCAGAACACTGCCAAGTACTGGTACTCTGAGCTGTGTGGCAGTGAACCCTGCCCGGCAACAGTGAACGGGTAAGGGCAGGGGACACCTGGGGGATACTTTAGACAAAGGGTCTCTACTGGACACAGACATGAAGGCTCAGGCACACACATCTATGTCTTACTCTGCTTGAGGACTTTTTGGGGACCAACAATTGATTCCCATTCAAAATCCTATTTTCCCTTAACCCTAACTCCTAACCACTAAACCTAACCCCTAAACCTAAACCTAACCCCTAAACCTAACCCCTAAACCTAACCCCTAAACCTAATTGTACCCCTGAGCCTGAAATAGCCTCACTTCCGAATTATTTTAGTTAGTTTACTATTCTCTAGGACTTTGGGTACTCACAAGTATAGTAAAATGTGCACACACATACATACACACACACAAACACACACACACACACACACCTGTGGCATGTTAAAACAGGATTTAAGCTCTAGCCATTGTGCTAATTGGATGGAGTTGAATACACGGACATGAATACACGGTTGAAATATTGAAAGCAAAGCTGCCCTTGACAAGGTTGCTGGCTGGCTTTAGTGAACAGATATGTTATTAGAGGCTTATGGTATGAAAGTATCAACATCTAGCTGAACCAAGTGCCAGATGTTTTGTTAATGATTCCTGCCCGGCAACAGTGAACGGGTAAGGGCAGGGGACACCTGGGGGATACTTTAGACAAAGGGTCTCTACTGGACACAGACATGAAGGCTCAGGCACACACATCTATGTCTTACTCTGCTTGAGGACTTTTTGGGGACCAACAATTGATTCCCATTCAAAATCCTATTTTCCCTTAACCCTAACTCCTAACCACTAAACCTAACCCCTAAACCTAAACCTAACCCCTAAACCTAAACCTAACCCCTAAACCTAACCCCTAAACCTAATTGTACCCCTGAGCCTGAAATAGCCTCACTTCCGAATTATTTTAGTTAGTTTACTATTCTCTAGGACTTTGGGTACTCACAAGTATAGTAAAATGTGCACATACATACACACACACAAACACACACACACACACACCTGTGGCATGTTAAAACAGGATTTAAGCTCTAGCCATTGTGCTAATTGGATGGAGTTGAATACACGGACATGAATACACGGTTGAAATATTGAAAGCAAAGCTGCCCTTGACAAGGTTGCTGGCTGGCTTTAGTGAACAGATATGTTATTAGAGGCTTATGGTATGAAAGTATCAACATCTAGCTGAACCAAGTGCCAGATGTTTTGTTAATGATTCATCCAACAGCAGTTGGACATCTAACAGTCAGGTGCTTCAAAGAGGAAAATTCCCTTTCCTGGCCCAATTCGGAATGTTTGAAAATTAATCCCAAAACAGGTCAACCTTTCATAATTTATGACCATAATTTACATGAAAATGAAGTTCTGTCGCGTTACCTAGACTCACCTGCGTTCCTATTCCCAAGAATATATGGGAAGTCTCAAAACAAACAATTAGGTGTAAAAGAGTTGTAGAATTTGCACCCTAACCCATGAGTTGCTCCAAGCCGTAGCATTCCCCTCTCGTTAGCCTACCTATGAATACGTCTGTCGTGTGCAGCTGACAAGACACATGCCGTGCCATGGGAACCTGATATATCAGTTACACTGGCAATGCAGACAGCAGCAGAGTTTGGAAGTCCCCGGAAATTGTTTGCTTTGCAATTGGAACAAAGTTCGACACTCACGCCCACATGTCAGCCACCATGCGCAACAGGCAGACTGAGAGGAAACTAGAAGAAAACACGGTCACGAGGTTCACTGTAAAGAAGAGAACACGTTCCTACCATGCAGCCAAGGTTGGTTTGCAATTCGGACAACAGTTTGTCCCACATGATGTCACCCAACATGAGATGAGCAGCAGATGGAAAGGACACTTGGGTTCAGTCTGAAATGACACCCTATTTCCCCATAGGCTCTGGTCAAAAGTAGTGCACTAGATAGGGAATAGGGTGCCATTTGGGACGCATCCTAGATAATAATAATAATAATAATATGCCATTTTGCTTTTATCCAAAGCGACTTACAGTCATGTTTCTACCATGTAGCCACTTGTTTTTCTCCGTCATGGACCAAACCTGTTCAGGCATGGAACTGAACAGCTAAGGGGGAATTTCACCAAAGTAAGCAGGGTTATTGAGTTGTAGCCAGGTAACACATTGTGAAACCACTGTAAATCATTCAAATCAACAGTTGAAGTGGTAATGTATTTGAACTGACTTCACACATTTTTTTTTTATACAGCCAGAAAAACAAGGGTTATAACTAGGTGTTAAACATTGACTTATTAATATTTTCTGTGAAACCCAACCTGGAAGCGCCATCAACATCCCCATTAGTTTTGTTTTCCACCACCAACCCATAAAGCCTACAACAGTCTCTGTCTCTCTCTGTCTCTCTCTGTCTCTCTCTGTCTCTCTCTCTGTCTCTCTCTCTGTCTCTCTGTCTCTGTCTCTGTCTCTCTCTCTGTCTCTCTCTCTGTCGCTCTGTCTCTGTCTCTGTCTCTGTCTCTCTCTCTCTCTCTCTCTCTCTCTCTGTCTGTCTGTCTCTCTCCCCCCCACAATAATAATAACATGGTTGGGAGAACCAAGCCAGCGATTAGAGCGTAGCCCAGCAGCTCGTTGACTGGTTAAGTCAACAGTTTGAGAAGCCCGGCAGTTTGGGATCAGGCCAAGCTAAACTAGGGACTGTTCATGCTAGGTCAGAGGACTGATCTATCGCTGTGTTTACACATACTCTAGGAT
Source organism: Coregonus clupeaformis (assembly GCF_020615455.1). Taxonomy (NCBI): domain Eukaryota; kingdom Metazoa; phylum Chordata; class Actinopteri; order Salmoniformes; family Salmonidae; genus Coregonus; species Coregonus clupeaformis. The sequence goes on from NW_025534049.1 coordinate 117,850, forward strand.
ACACATGCAAGACAAGCGCACACAAACTAGGATCCTCCTGACATCATAATTGGAGGGAAAATGTAAATACCAATGGACTGGCTCTAATCAGGATAATATGGACATGATGCTCTCTTGTTAATGTATTGTCAATTATAATAGCCCATTTGGTGATTTCAGTCAGTTCTGTTATTTTGAGTAATTGCCAATAGCATACTTTTATTGGACTATGGGTAATCTTCTGGACGTTCTCGCTCTTCCTAATCAAGCTTATGTCTTGGGAGGAAGACTCAACCAATGTCTGTACTGTGTTTTAATTATGTGATACCATTTACAGTTGGGGAAAAAAAGTATTTAGTCAGCCACCAATTGTGCAAGTTCTCCCACTTAAAAAGATGAGAGAGGCCTGTAATTTTCATCATAGGTACACGTCAACTATGACAGACAAAATGAGAAAAGAAAATCCAGAAAATCACATTGTATCAAATCAAATCAAATCAAATTTTATTGGTCACATGCGCCGAATACAACAGGTGCAGACATTACAGTGAAATGCTTACTTACAGCCCTTAACCAACAGTGCATTTATTTTAAACAAAAAAAGTAAGAGTAAAACAACAACAAAAAAAGTGTTGAGAAAAAAAAGAGCAGAAGTAAAATAAAGTGACAGTAGGGAGGCTATATATACAGTAAAATAAAGTGACAGTAGGGAGGCTATATATACAGGGGGGTACCGTTGCAGAGTCAATGTGCGGGGGCACCGGCTAGTTGAGGTAGTTGAGGTAATATGTACATGTGGGTAGAGTTAAAGTGACTATGCATAAATACTTAACAGAGTAGCAGCAGCGTAAAAAGGATGGGGTGGGGGGGCAGTGCAAATAGTCCGGGTAGCCATGATTAGCTGTTCAGGAGTCTTATGGCTTGGGGGTAGAAGCTGTTGAGAAGTCTTTTGGACCTAGACTTGGCACTCCGGTACCGCTTGCCGTGCGGTAGCAGAGAGAACAGTCTATGACTAGGGTGGCTGGAGTCTTTGACAATTTTGAGGGCCTTCCTCTGACACCGCCTGGTATAGAGGTCCTGGATGGCAGGGAGCTTTGCCCCAGTGATGTACTGGGCCGTACGCACTACCCTCTGTAGTGCCTTGCGGTCAGAGGCCAAGCAGTTGCCATACCAGGCGGTGATGCAACCAGTCAGGATGCTCTCGATGGTGCAGCTGTAGAATTTTTTGAGGATCTGAGGACCCATGCCAAATCTTTTTAGTCTCCTGAGGGGGAATAGGCTTTGTCGTGCCCTCTTCACGACTGTCTTGGTGTGTTTGGACCATGATAGTTCGTTGGTGATGTGGACACCAAGGAACTTGAAGCTCTCAACCTGTTCCACTACAGCCCCGTCGATGATTTTTAATGAATTTATTTGCAAATTATGGTGGAAAATAAGTATTTGGTCAATAACAAAAGTTTCTCAATACTTTGTTATATACCCTTTGTTGGCAATGACACAGGTCAAACGTTTTCTGTAAGTCTTCACAAGGTTTTCACACACTGTTGCTGGTATTTTGGCCCATTCCTCCATGCAGATCTCCTCTAGAGCAGTGATGTTTTGGGGCTGTCGCTGGGCAACACGGACTTTCAACTCCCTCCAAAGATTTACTATGGGGTTGAGATCTGGTGACTGGCTAGGCCACTCCAGGACCTTGAAATGCTTCTTACGAAGCCACTCCTTCGTTGCCCGGGCGGTGTGTTTGGGATCATTGTCATGCTGAAAGACCCAGCCACGTTTCATCTTCAATGCCCTTGCTGATGGAAGGAGGTTTTCACTCAAAATCTCACGATACATGGCCCCATTCATTCTTTCCTTTACACGGATCAGTCGTCCTGGTCCCTTTGCAGAAAAACAGCCCCAAAGCATGATGTTTCCACCCCCATGCTTCACAGTAGGTATGGTGTTCTTTGGATGCAACTCAGCATTCTTTGTCCTCCAAACACGACGAGTTGAGTTTTTACCAAAAAGTTCTATTTTGGTTTCATCTGACCATATTACATTCTCCCAATCCTCTTCTGGATCATCCAAATGCACTCTAGTAAACTTCAGACGGGCCTGGACATGTACTGGCTTAAGCAGGGGGACACGTCTGGCACTGCAGGATTTAAGTCCATGGCGGCGTAGTGTGTTACTGATGGTAGGCTTTGTTACTTTGGTCCCAGCTCTCTGCAGGTCATTCACTAGGTCCCCCCGTGTGGTTCTGGGATTTTTGCTCACCGTTCTTGTGATCATTTTGACCCCACGGGGTGAGATCTTGCGTGGAGCCCCAGATCGAGGGAGATTATCAGTGGTCTTGTATGTCTTCCATTTCCTAATAATTGCTCCCACAGTTGATTTCTTCAAACCAAGCTGCTTACCTATTGCAGATTCAGTCTTCCCAGCCTGGTGCAGGTCTACAATTTTGTTTCTGGTGTCCTTTGACAGCTCTTTGGTCTTGGCCATAGTGGAGTTTGGAGTGTGACTGTTTGAGGTTGTGGACAGGTGTCTTTTTATACTGATAACAAGTTCAAACAGGTGCCATTAATATAGGTAACGAGTGGAGGACAGAGGAGCCTCTTAAAGAAGAAGTTACAGGTCTGTGAGAGACATAAATCTTGCTTGTTTGTAGGTGACCAAATACTTATTTTCCACCATAATTTGCAAATAAATTCATTAAAAATCCTACAATGTGATTTTCTGGATTTTTTTTCCTCAATTTGTCTGTCATTGTTGACGTGTACCTATGATGAAAATGACAGGCCTCTCTCATCTTTTTAAGTGGGAGAACTTGCACAATTGGTGGCTGACTAAATACTTTTTTTCCCCCACTGTACAGCTGTGCTCAAATTAAGTTTGTAAACCACCAATAGCAATAATAAAATGCATGCATACATACAGATCATTTTACCATACTAAAGAAATTACTGCAGGAAAATATAATCACTGTTGTGAAAGTTTCCGAACAGCAAAGCTGTCTGTGAAAGGAAATGTATTGGTGATGCATTCCGTTGACTGAAACAGTTGGGGGTGTACATCAGTGCCCTTGTATAGTTGTATGAGTAATGTTCATATGAACTGAGGAAGTCTAGGTTCATATGAACTGAGGAAGTCTAGCTTCATTCCATGAGTAATTCTAGGGCAACAATAGCTCAGTTCATACACTTGAATTCACACTGCACACACAGTGATGAGAGGATTACTAGCAGGACAGGACAGAGGCTCACATTACATTATAGTAATTGATTCCCTTATTATTTTTGATCAGATAAGGGGATGATTATGGGATTATATTAGAACATCTGCTCTCTGGGTGACAGACTGACAGCTCAGGAAGGACTCTCCCTCCCTCTCTATAATCTTAATCTCCCCCACATGAGGTCTCTGTAGAACTATGGAAATATGAGTTCCCTCCCTCCCGGGGTAATGAGATTCATAAAGATGTGATGGAATTCTTATGAAGATATTTTCCCTTCAGTCTGCTATCTGTGGGATCTGGAACCTTGGTGCTTCAGTCTACTATCTGTAGTATCTGGAACCTTGGTGCTTCAGTCTACTATCTGTAGTATCTGGAACCTTGGTGCTTCAGTCTACTATCTGTAGTATCTGGAACCTTGGTGCTTCAGTCTACTATCTGTAGTATCTGGAACCTTGGTGCTTCAGTCTGCTATCTGTAGTATCTGGAACCTTGGTGCTTCAGTCTACTATCTGTAGTATCTGGAACCTTTGTGCTTCAGTCTGCTATCTGTAGTATCTGGAACCTTGGTGCTTCAGTCTGCCATCTGTAGTATCTGGAACCTTGGTGCTTCAGTCTACTATCTGTAGTATCTGGAACCTTGGTGCTTCAGTCTGCTATCTGCAGTATCTGGAACCTTGGTGCTTCAGTCTGCTATCTGTAGTATCTGGAACCTTGGTGCTTCAGTCTGCTATCTGTAGTATCTGGAACCTTGGTGCTTCAGTCTGCCATCTGTAGTATCTGGAACCTTGGTGCTTCAGTCTGCTATCTGTAGTATCTGGAACCTTGGTGCTTCAGTCTGCCATCTGTAGTATCTGGAACCTTGGTGCTTCAGTCTACTATCTGTAGTATCTGGAACCTTGGTGCTTCAGTCTGCTATCTGCAGTATCTGGAACCTTGGTGCTTCAGTCTGCTATCTGTAGTATCTGGAACCTTGGTGCTTCAGTCTGCTATCTGTAGTATCTGGAACATTGGTGCTTCAGTCTGCTATCTGTAGTATCTGGAATATTGGTGCTTCAGTCTGCTATCTGTAGTATCTGGAAGCTTGGTACTTGCCTTGTGGTGCAGCTGACATACTGACTGTGGCCATTGAGTGATTCATGTAGCAGTGCTTTAAACCTCAGGCTGGCTGCTGTTAGAACCCTCCATGTCTTCTAGATGGCCATGGGCAGTGAAGTTGATGACGTCATTACCAGCAGTCTGTCACGTTTCTCAGTTGTGTGAAGATGTTTCTCTACTGTTTTCTCACAGCCCTCCCAGAAAATATATACAAACTATGAGCTATTTGAAGCACAGTGGCTCTTTGTGTGAACCCTTTGAAGCAATGAGGCTCTGCATGTGAACCCTTTGAAGCAATGAGGCTCCTCATGTGAACCAGTAGTAACACTGCCATCTCCCTCCACAGGATCATCTCTAAGCACAAGGCGTTGGAGGGTCAGAGTCCAGGGTCGGTGGAGTACCAGGCCCTGCAGCTTGTGTCCAGTCTGGAGCACTACGGCGTGGAGTGGCACTGGGCCAGAGACGCAGAGGGACAGAGGCTGGCCATAGGGGTAGGCCCGGAGGGCATCGCTGTCTGTAAAGAGGACTTCAGCCTGGTCAACAGGTAAATGAAGGGTCTTCACGATACTTAACCAACTGCTCCATATCTTGTGCAGTCAGCACACTGACATATCTACCAAAACAATGTCACCAGAGAGCTTGGTATGTGGGTTGCATAGTGCACAATCTATTGTACATAGTTCAGATTGCCTCCTCCAAATACTATACCTTTACTGCCCATAAATACCGTACTGTCCAGATCTATAAAGTCTAAAGTCTACTTGACCCACTAACTTTACCTTCCAGGAAATCTGTGATTGTTCTGAGATTGTCATCATGAAACTTTAATTATATATTTGTTTTGTTGTTGTGCAATAGTGTGTACTATTACAGGATTTCGGTTGAAAGAATACAGTTTCTAACTTTAACTTTTCTTGATCCATTCTAGGATCAGCTATCCCATAATCCAAATAGCCACCCAATCAGGGAAGAGTGTGTACCTGACAGTGACCAAGGATACCAGCGACAGTGTGGTGCTGCTATTCAAGCTAATCAGCAACCGGGCAGCAAGCGGACTGTACCGGGCCATCACTGAGACACACGCCTTCTACAGGTGAGTGGACAGGAGAGGAGAGGGTTACCTTGTGGGGAGCCAAAACACAAATACATGCAATCCAATTATACAGTGCACTCTGCATATAGTGATCATACAGGATCTGTGGAGTTAGATTTGATCACCAAGTGATCGAAGGCATTGTTGATCAAATGTTCCATGATGAAAACCTAAGGGACTGACTTCTCTACAAACTATTTGGTAGGGTTAAAAGGAGAGCCTCTGAGTATAGTATAGAGACACAAACACTGCCAACCACCCGTGGGCTGCACTGTCATGCTAATGTATTGACAACATGTTTGTTTCCACATTCATCCCCTACGTGGTCTGTGGTCACTGACTCACCCAACTCTACATCCCCCTGAATACATGAAGGGCTCCAGAACCAGTCTGGCATGACGTTATACTGCCTAGGGGGCAGCCAACCGTTACACTTCCCCATTTTAGTCCAGATAGGTCAGGTTCTCTCTCCATCTCTTAAAACATTGGTGTTTGTGAAGTGTCAACGTTCTGCTCAATGTTTACCATGGTGCTGCTCCCTGAATATGCATCCTGACCTGTAGTTGTACACGTTCACTGAGACTGTGCTTTGGTCCTTAGTGTCGTCAACAAACTGCCTCCCTATCTACCGATCAAATCAAATGTTATTTGTCACATACACGTGTTTAGCAGATGTTATTGCGGGTGTAGCGTAATGCTTGTGCTTCTAGCTCCGACAGTGCAGTAATATCTAACAAGTAATATCTAACAATTTCACAACATATACCCTATACACACAAAACTAGTAAGGAATGGAATTTAAGAATATATAAATATATGGACAAGCAATGACAGAGCGGCATGGACTAAGATACAGTAGAATATTATAGAATAGAATGCAGTATATACACATGAGATGAGTAGTGCAAGATATGTAAACATTATTAAAGTGACTAGTGTTCCATTTCTTAAAGTGGCCAGTGATTTCAATAGGCAGCAGCAGCCTCTAATGTGCTAGTGATGGCTATTTAGCAGTTTGATGGCCTTGAGATAGAAGCTGTTTTTCATTCTCTTGGTCCCAGCTTTGATGCGCCTGTACTGACCTCGCCTTCTGGATGATAGCGGGGTGAACAGGCAGTGGCTCGGGTGGTTGATGTCCTTGATTATCATTTTGGCCTTCCTGTGACATCAGGTGCTGTATGTGTCTTGGAGGGCGGGTAGTTTGCCCCCGGTAATGCGTTCGGCATACCGCACCACCCTCTGGAGAGCCCTGCGGGCGGTGCAGTTGCCGTACCAGGCGGTGATACAGCCCGACAGGATGCTCTCAATTGTACATCTGTAAAAGTTTGAGGGTTTTAGGTGCCAAGCCGAATTTCTTCAGCCTCCTGAGGTTGCAGAGGCTCTGTTGTGCCTTCTTCACCACACTGTCTGCGTGGGTGGACCATTTCAGTTTGTCAGTGATGTGTACACCAAGGAACCTGAAGCTTTCCACCTTCTCCACTGCGGCCCCGTAGATGTGGATAGGGGGGTGCACCCTCTGCTGTTTCCTGAAGTCCACGATCATCTCCTTTGTTTTGTTGACATTGAGTGAGAGTGTAGGCGGTCTCTTCATTGTTGGTAATCAAGCCTACTACTGTTGTGTCGTCTGCAAACTTGATGATTGAGTTGTAGGCGTGCTTGGCCCTGCAGTCATGGGTGAACAGGGAGTACAGGAGGGGGCTGAGCACGCACACTTGTGGAGCCCCAGTGTTGAGGATCAGCGAAGTGGAGATATTGTTTCCTACCTTCACCACCTGGGGGCGGCCCGTCAGGAAGTCCAGGACCCAGTTGCACAGGGCGGGGTTCAGACCCAGGGCCTCGAGCTTAATGATGAGCTTGGAGGGTACTATGATGTTGAATGCTGAGCTATAGTCAATTAACAGCATTCTTACATAGGTATTCCTCTTGTCCAGATGGGATAGGGCAGTGTGCAGTGTGATGCTGTTTGCATCGTCTGTGGATCTATTGGGGCGGTAAGCAAATTGAAGTGGGTCTAGGGTGACAGGTAAGGTAGAGGTGATATGATCCTTGACTAGCCTCTCTAAGCACTTCATGATGACAGAGGTGAGTGCTACAGGGCGATAGTCATTTAGTTCAGTTACCTTTGCTTTCTTGGGTACAGGAACAATGGTGGCCATCTTGAAGCATGTGGGGACAGCAGACTGGGATAGGGAGAGATTGAATATGTCCGTAAACACACCAGCCAGCTGGTCTGCGCATGCTCTGAGGACGCGGCTAGGGATGCCGTCTGGGCCGGCAGCCATGCGGGGGTTAACATGCTTAAATGTCTTAATCATGTCGGCCATGGAGAAGGAGAGGCCACAGTCCTTGGTAGTGGGCCTCGTCAGTGGCACTGTGTTATCCTCAAAGCGGGCAAAGAAGGTGTTTAGCTTGTCTGGAAGCGAGATGTCGGTGTCGGCAACGTGGCTGGTTTTCTTTTTGTAGTCCGTGATTGTCTGTAGACCCTGCCACATACGTCTCGTGTCTGAGCCGTTGAATTGTCTCTATACTGATGTTTTGCCAGTTTAATTGCCTTGATTCACAGCATGCTTTGACATGCCTTTGGTCTGAAGTGATCTTGATGAAGCCATAGGCAGTACAGGACATGAAGAGACAGTCTTAGTGTTGAGATTAATGAAAGTAAAAGTGCTTCTTCCTGGAAAAATGGATGTCAGCCGTTTTGAATTGTGCAATAGCAAAGATTGGCTTACAATAGTCACAAAGGTACAAAGATGACCTTTATTGTGTGTGTGGGGTGGGGTTACTCTGTTTGCAGAATGTTTCGCCACGTATTCCTCAGCTTGTGCAGGTGTGCCTGTTCTGTAAAACCTACTGCAGTGACAGTGTGTCTGTGTCAGTGTAGAGGATATCTAGAGTCCTACACAGCTGTTGGACATGATCAACCCCCTTTATAGGGTTTTGACTAGATGGTATACAGCTATGGACAGATTGGACTTTTTCTAGCAGGTTAGGAGAATTTACAGTACATAGCATGTTAGGAAAAGGGTTAGGGTTAGCCAGAATGCTAAAATTCTCCCAGACTCAAACATGCAACTTTTTTTTTTATACCGTAGCTGTATACCATCTAGTCACAACCCCTTTTATATGTCCAGTGCCAAAAAAGATGTGGACAATGGAGAAATCGATTGATTTAGAAATAGTGTCTAACATTCAATTGACAGATGAACACAGAATGAGATTGAGACTTCACGCTCATGACCTCCTGGTTAGTAACATCTCCCTTTCTCCTCCAGGTGTGACACTGTGACCAGCGCAGTGATGATGCAGTACAGCCGTGACTTCAAGGGTCACCTGGCCTCGCTCTTCCTCAACGAGAACATCAACCTGGGAAAGAAGTACATCTTCGACATCCGACGCACCTCCAAGGAGGTCTACGACTACGCACGCCGGGCGCTCTACAACGCCGGCATCGTGGTGGAGGGGGCGGGCGGCGAGAGGACGCCGTCGGGGCGCAGTCCCCTGCGTGGCCAGCAGGACGGGCTGGGGGAGGACTGTGGGAGCTGTCAGCAGAGCAGGGCGCTGCTGGAGAGACTAGAGAAGCTCAGAGAAGCTCTGCTGTGTATGCTGTGCTGTGTGGAGGAGATCGATGCAGCATTCTGCCCCTGTGGACACATGGTGTGCTGCCAGACATGCGCCAACCAACTACAGGTAAAGAGACCCAGATAGAAGTGACTACTTGTGATTGGTTGAAAATGATTTTAACACACATGTTAACTCCTGCATGGTGGTCCTGGTTACATTGAGAAGCTACGACCAGTCAATGATAGAAAATGACTCCAGAAAACACTTTAATCTATGCACTTTGATGTTGATGGTTTTTGGTTAAGTCGACCATTTGTCAAGACATTTTGGATTCCACCACTGCCGTCGAACCCCAGAATACTCTGCTGTCTCACTAGGTTTAAATGTCTTCCTTTTCTCATCTTTCTTGGTCTTAATAAACTACAGCAGTAGGACTGAAACCCATCCGGTCCTTTGTGCCCTTAAAGGGAAGGAAGGAAGGAAGGAAGGAAGGAAGGAAGGAAGGAAGGAAGGGAGGAAGGGAGGAAGGGAGGAAGGGAGGAAGGGAGGAAGGGAGGAGAGGAAGGAAGGAAGGAAGGAAGGAAGGAAGGAAGGAAGGAAGGAAGCTGTTGAGGACTATTGGAACTTGGCCACAGTTTCTGTTAGTGGTGGTAGTCCTTGGTAACACAACAAGCACACCCTGGGGTTCTAGCTGTGTAACACCATGAGGGCAGAGCGCTCTGATTCCATTTCTCCTCACTCACTCTCTCATCACTTTTTAAGGCTTTTAAAAAAAACAATCCAGTGTTTTTCTCATGCAGGGGTTCAGCTAACCTGATTGTCCCTCCCACGAATCTCCTAAATGGTGCCCAACTTTGCTTGAACTGCCATCTCAGATGGTGAATTAGTGTGGATTAAAGCTGCCAGCAGCAGGCCAGCAAATTTGTATTCCATTAAATCCACAGGGAAACGTGTCATGTGGCTGGACCCAAACACATTGAGAGGAGAGAGAACAGGATATTTTTTATTTTATTTTACTCACTTTCCAAGATGGCCGCCCCCTTATGACACACTAACGATCTTCTAGCACTGTCTGAACAGTGCATCGTGGGTCATTTGATCTAGAGGTCCATGTTGGTTAACTAACAGGCTTTTACGCGGCTACAATACAATTGACTGGCTAAATGAGATTGGAGTCTGTTTCCACTATCCCTGTGCCATCACTTTGACAGACTGGTTAGTATTGTTGGTCTGTGTTCTGGATGTCTGAAATATGATTGGTTGGCTACCTTGTCCATTCTGCAGCCCAGGGCTGGTGGTGGTTCGTGTTTTCTGTTGCATTGTGGGTCTGCATGCTCAACTCTACCTCCTTAATGTGCTTTCTGTCTACAGAATGTATTGTACCGGTCTCTCAAATGAAGTGACAGCGAGTTTTATGTGGACATTCTCTCTTTCTCCTCTCCCCAGTCGTGTCCGGTGTGTCGGTCGGAGGTGGAACACGTGCAGCATGTCTACCTCCCCACCTGCACCAGTCTCCTGAACCTCACCATCACCACCACCTCTCACGACGGCGACAACAGCCCCATCCACAGAGCTATGGGTGGTCTAGGACACACCTGCCACACCAAGGACTACTGTAACACCAACAACCACCACGACTCCAACAAGATCTACCACACAGAGACATAAACCACTTCACCACTCCCTGGCTGTGTACCAAATGGAACCCTGGCACTACATGGGGAATAGGGTACTATTTGGGATGCAGTCCAGTCCCAACACCGTTGTTTGTGGTTCTGTTGGGTTGTTGTCACCTTGCCACTCCCTGACGGTGGTATTTTCTCATATGAATTTTATTAAACCAATGATGGATTTATTTTTTATTTTTATACCACCGCTCCATTTTAGATTTAGGTTTATTGCGTATTATTTAGTTTTAATCTAATTGCATCAGTTGATCTGATCATAATTAGCGGCGCCATTTGAATTTCTTTCACAGTTTTGATTGTGTTTTTTTTCCTTCTCCATATTGGTCTACAGAATGTGAATTATCTATTGGGCCCATAACCTGCAACGTTTGTACAATTATGAGGAAATTCTGTGTTCTAAGAGAATAGTAGGCAACGTAGATCGTTCAGTTTTGAAGATTCATTTGTATTTCTTTAAAGTCTCTTCTTTTAAGCTTTGAAAATCTCATTTTATGGTTCTAATGGAGTGAAATGCATTTATTTTTTTTGTTTCCTGTTTAGTTGTTTGTTTGTTTTTCCATGTGGTGTCCATGGTTTCCATGCCAATGAGAAGTTATTTTGGGGGGTAGGAAGCAGCACGACCCTGGCACAGCACTGCATTCTGATTTAGAGCTGGTCAAAAGTAGTGCACTATATAGGGAATAGGGTGCCATTTGGGATGCAGATGAGGGTAAGTCTTGACGATAAGCCCAGTATTATTCTATTCATGTGTAGATGGGTTCTAGAACCAAACCAGCACTCTGACAGGGAAAGAGAAATGGTTGAATGACACTCCGTTAGTCCCAATGGTATAAAGTGAAAAAAGACCCGACTCAAACGGAACTCCATGAGCTCTATCCATTCATTATTTTATCTCATACGAACAGAACCCGCAGAAATGCAGGTCCCCAAAATATGTTCTTAGTATTCTTTTACTCAGTAAGAAAATCTGTGATTATTTATTGGTAAGGCTGTTTTTCTAGCCTGATCTCAGATCTGTTTGTGTTGCATCACTAACCCAGACCATAGGAGTTAGCAATACAATACAAACAGATCTGGGACCAGGCTACTGTTTTCTGCCTCTACTGTGTATTCTTTGACGAGCAGTGTGTGTGTGCTTCCTCAAAACCTCAGTATTTCTGTTTTATGTGGTCAACTAGTGAGTTCCTTATGATTTCATTATTAAAGGGTACTAGTCTATCAGTGCAATACTAGCTGCTTTTTGAAAAGCTGTTTTTATTTATTTTTTAGGTGGAAGAGCAAAAACATTAAAACATAAAAACCAGAAAAATAATCTATCTACACTCACTTTACCAAGGAAGCTTCCCAAGTGTATTATCTATAGGGTTTTGCCTTAATGTAGCAACACGTGTTTTGTCCCAAATGGCACCCTATTCCCTATACAGTGCACTACTTTTGATCAGGGCCCATAGGACTCTGGTCAAAAGTAGTGCACTGAATAGGGTGCCATTTGAGACGTACACACATTGTGTTTTGGTATGCATTCATTCTTTGCACAGACTTTCTTTGTTTTGAAAGATGATGAATGTTTTCTTTATTGCTGGAACCATTTGGCACATAGTCACTGCAGGGGATTTATGATTTCTTCACGTTGTACAAGTAGGATGTGTTTTTTGAAGCAAAAACTATGCTCTGTAAATGTAGAAAGAAATGACTTACTCTCGATCTTTTATATGTTCTATTTCTTTGAACAAGAAAAGTATTAATAAAGTTGTTTTTTAAACATTACTTTTCTCACTGAGTTCGTGTTTTTTTTTTTTTGGTTCATACATTTTATTATGGCTTTGACAGTGTTGATCTGAAGTTACCTTGACCCCACACACACACATAATTGCCAGCGGGGAATTTCACAGCTGAAAGGTCAAAGATTTTCGATTAAATTACAGGGTGTTTCGTGACTGAAGATGACTAAGCTCATAAGGTTAAAAGGTAACGCCTGCTATGCTTTTAATCAGATCTCAGTAAATGAATGATGGTGTTGCATGTCATTAAAAGTTTGATGTCATTTCATTATCAGAATGCATTGCAGTCAGAAAATTGCAGACATTAGTGCATTGTCTCTTTTTTTAGTATTGATAATTTTAGGATAAAACAGTTTGGAGATCGAGGAGAGGTGACCCCATAGACCATTGCAGAGTATTGATGCGTATATGTATTGACACACACACTGTCAGGCAGCATCAATACTGTTAGAGACTCCAAGGACACTGGTGACAGCTGGAACACAGGGAAGGTTCCGGAAGACAGAGGTGATTGCTGCTCAATCACACAGAAAATAGTGTCTTTATTTCGCCTCGTGTGTATCGGGGGTGACTGACTTTTAAAAAAGGTACAATTTGCAATATTTACAGCTGTTCACTGGTCCTTTCCATTAATGATGAATAAATACCCATTGATTCTTGAATATTTTTTTCAGAGCTGATCTTGATTGGTCAAAAGACCAATGAGTGAAATAAATAAATAAATCAGAATTGGTCTGCCTGTGTAAACGCAGCCTAGGAGGCTGCCTTTTGTTGCTCAGTTTCCGCTGTCCAGCCGCGGAGCCACAGGCAGCCAGTAACCCAGATGCACATAGAAATATATTAGGTCACTTAATCTAGTGTGTTCTGCTCTGTAACGCCTCAACAGCCATATCTGTTGCTGCCCTGTGGTCATACAGTATGGGCAAAACGTATTACTGGTGTCAGAGAAGAATGGGAAACTATAACAAGCTTATGGGTGTTATGTGTGGCAATGAAAATACAATGTATGACAAAAGTGTGTTAATAGTAGCGTATGACTATAATCTGTCTTTAAAATAATATAAAAGAAACACAAACATTATTACTTATTTTGTCCAAGAGCCTAATCTAAAATGTATTTAAGTGAAATGCTATATTATTGCATAAATTCCTCATTACATAACTGGCAGTAAAACAATGTACTGTAGGGTTACATAATGAGTGGCAACATGTACCACGTGACATATTAGGGAGCGGTTAACGCAGAGAGATCAGGAGAGAGAGAGAGGGAGTTTATCAGAGAGAGAGGGAAAACAGGAGGGAGAGAGAGAGGGAGGTTATCAGAGAAAGAGGGAAAACAGGAGAGAGAGGGAGGTTATCAGAGAAAGAGGGAAAACAGGAGGGAGAGAGAGAGGGAGGTTATCAGAGAAAGAGGGAAAACAGGAGAGAGAGGGAGGTTATCAGAGAAAGAGGGAAAACAGGAGGGAGAGAGAGAGAGAGGGAGGTTATCATAGAAAGAGGGAAAACAGGAGAGAGAGGGAGGTTATCAGAGAGAGAGGGAAAACAGGAGGGAGAGAGAGAGGGAGGTTATCAGAGAGAGAGGGAAAACAGGAGGGAGAGAGAGAGGGAGGTTATCAGAGAGAGAGGGAAAACAGGAGAGAGAGGGAGGTTATCAGAGAAAGATGGAAAAGGAGAGAGAGAGAGAGGGAGGTTATCAGAGAAAGAGGGAAATCAGGAGGGAGAGAGAGAGGGAGGTTATCAGAGAAAGAGGGAAAACAGGAGAGAGAGAGAGAGGGAGGTTATCAGAGAAAGAGGGAAAAGGAGAGAGAGAGAGAGGGAGGTTATCAGAGAGAGAGGGAAAACAGGAGGGAGAGGGAGGTTATCAGAGAAAGAGGGAAAACAGGAGGGAGAGAGAAGTAAACTAGAGATCCATTGAGAGTCCAGTAGTCAAATAATCCTTCCAGCGTGTTCCAACTTTCATCTCTGTTGAGTTTATAGTCTCAAAGTTCTCTTTAGACACTCTCATGGCTAGGCAGAGATGGGTTTGAAGGGCTTAGGCATCAGTCGTTTATTAACTCATAGGCCAATGCAGAGAGAGAGGCTGGAGGTCCCAGTGTCCATTTAATGCATTTAATTGCATGCAACTCCTTGATGGTTGGTGAGTTCAAGTCCTCCCAGGGTTTTAGTTGAACAAAACCTTAATAATAATTATGTAGTAACGTTGACGCTAGGAGTCAGGAAGCAGGTGTTGAGTTTAATAATAATAACGAACATAGAGCGATACAATACAAGAGAGTGTCTGGACATTAACACAGAAACAATACTGCCCGAAGCGTGATGCTAGAGAGTGCTAGATGAAGGGGATGTAATCTGGATAGTGATGAAGTCCAGGTGTGCCTCATGATGGGACGCAGGTGTGTGTTATGAGGGTTGCCAGGTGTGCGTAATGATGGGTTGCCAGGACCAGTGGTTAGTAGACTGGCGACGTTGATCGCCAGAGCGGGGGAGCTGGAGGAGACGTGTCAGACGAATTTTGGCCAGGTTGAAGCCCGCCTCATCAACAAAGATATGGTTGTGATGGTTCATAGCAGCATCCAGCACCACAACCCACAAAAAATATATTTTGGTCAGTTCTTTTTACAGTATAGTTCCAATATGATATTGTGAAGTAGCTGTGCATCAAATAGTAACAGTAATACAGGATATAGTGCTGTACCTGAACATACTCGGCCCTCAGTTGTTTCACCCAGTCGTTGTTTCTCTCAGAAGGCACCAGGTAAATGTGTTTCATAGATACCTGGTGCCTCTTCAAAAGGCACCAGGTAAATGTGTTTCATAGATACCTGGTGCCTCTTCAAAAGGCTCCAGGTAAATGTGTTTCATAGATACCTGGTGCCTCTTCAAAAGGCAGGTGATTGTAGGTAGGCTGATGGATGCCACATTGGTAAAGGTGTCATCATTCTCCTCAATGGCCTGCTTTATTTCAGACAGACGTATGTCATTCCTGGCTCTTACCATTTCCACCACTGCCCACTCCTGCTGGTCGGTCAGCACAGGGCCACCACCATGGGGTCTTCTGTCAATTCTGAGGGTAGAACAGAGTATACTGTCAATAGATCATACTGTAAGAATGCTGTAACATGTTTTGTGAATTGACATGCATTACAATATGTCATTTACTGTAAATGTAATGGTAAAGCATAGTGCATATCCTGCAGACTTACCGGTTTTCTTGACAAAATGTTCTCATGATCGAATTGACAGTTGACCTTTTCAGATTGGGGTGAACTAATCTGGGCAGCCTCTGCCATGGTAAGGCCTCTGTCTACCACATGATCAACGACGATGGCCTGGACTTCATTAGACACGACAGTTCCCTGCCGTCTGCCTCCCTCTCTCTGATGCCCACCTCTTTGACAGGGCCCATGCACACCTCTTTGACGGGGCCCATGCACACCTCTCTGACGGGGCCCATGCACACCTCTTTGACGTTCCCATGCCCACCTCTTTGACGGGGCCCATGCCCACCTCTTTGATGGGGCCCATGCCCACCTCTTTGACGGGGCCCATGCCCACCTCTTTGACGGGGCCCATGCCCACCTCTTTGACGGGGCCCATGCACACCTCTTTGACGGGGCCCATGCCCACCTCTCTGACGGGGCCCATGCCCACCTCTCTGACGGGGCCCATGCCCACCTCTTTGATGGGGCCCATGCCCTCCTCTCTGACGGGGCCCATGCCCACCTCTCTGACGGGGCTCATGCCCTCCTCTCTGACGGGGCCCATGCCCACCTCTCTGACGGGGCCCATGCCCACCTCTCTGACGGGGCCCATGCCCACCTCTCTGACGGGGCCCATGCCCTCCTCTCTGACGGGGCTCATGCCCTCCTCTCTGACGGGGCCCTTGTCCACAAGCTCTTTGATTTCTTCCTCTCCCTTGCTGTCTATCCTGCTCCATGTTGAAATAAATTGCAAGTGTTCACACACCCCCTTTTATATGGTGACCAATTGTGGTTACCACTATGTGAAATCAATTAGCAATAACTAGTAGTCATTATGTATGGTTATCATGTATCATACATATGATTTAGATGTTTATACTTTACAAACACACATGCTATTTCTGTAGTTCTCAAAATCCATATATAGTAGACAAACCAGTGTAAAATCTATAGGTTTACCAAACGGTTAAGCGCAGTTGGATTAAGTGATGGTCAAATGTATTTAAACAAATGAGAAGCAAATCATATGAAAAGTATTGTGAGTATTGCATTGTGAAAGGCAACCACTTTACATGAAAGGTATTTCTAGATGAAACACTGATTAGGTTTGGTGAAAAACTTACTGTGTGTTGTACTTAGTCAATTGTAAATGTGCTTAAAGTTTTGAAAAACTGCCTTTTTGATGATCGGTTTTGAGTTTTGTACTAAGAGATGTGAAATTCTACCACATACTTGTGAAAATAGTACCAAAGCGATAAAAGAAACTGTAAAAGGGATATAATGGTGAACACAGGGATTGAACCCTGGTCTCTGCGGTTGCAGTAATGCATAGAGCCGGGAGCGTTCTGCACAGTATTTAGAGATTCTATACATTTATAAATGATTACCTCCCTCCCCTTTTAATGTTGTTTTCAATCCTAGTTTGCAGATAGCCATTTCAAATAGACCCCCTCTCTATGACTGCATGTCACTGACACAGTAACATCTTTCCTCTGTGTCGTTCTCTAACAGGGAAATGGAGTTTGGAGGGAAAGACATAAAAGACCTAAAGGTATAAAATGTTCTGAACTCAGCAAGCATCTGTTCTGTTCTCTTCTCTTTTCTTCTGCTCTGTTCTGTTCTATTCTGTTGTGCTCTGTTCTGTTCTGTTCTGCGCTGTTCTGTTCAGTTCTATTCTGCCCTGTTCTATTCTATTCTGCTCTGTTCTATTCTATTCTGTTCTGTTCTGCTCTGTTCTGTTCTATTCTGTTGTGCTCTGTTCTGTTCTGCGCTGTTCTGTTCAGTTCTATTCTGCCCTGTTCTATTCTATTCTGCTCTGTTCTATTCTGCTCTGTTCTATTCTATTCTGTTCTGTTCTGCTCTGTTCTATTCTATTCTGCTCTGTTCTATTCTATTCTGTTCTGCTCTGTTCTATTCTGCTCTGTTCTGTTTTACTCTGTTCTGTTCTATTCAATTCTGTTCTGTTCTGTTCTGTTCTATTCTGCTCTGTTCTGTTTTATTCTGCTCTGTCATGTTCTCTTCTATTCTGTTGTGCTCTGTTCTGCTCTGTTCTACTCTGCTCTGCTCCGTTCTGCTCTGTTCTCAACCTCTTGTCTTTAGTAAAGATGTCTGTCACTGACCCACTCCCCAGTAGTCACACACACACACAAACACACACAAACACACACAACCTGCACTGGCCGAGTGCACTTTCACGTACATTATATCTATCAATCTTTCCAGTGTCATCTTCTCCAGCATGCTGACAGGTTTTTACGGTGTCCATTCTGTAAAGTAGACCAGACTATGTATTTTCTATTTCTTGGAGTGATACACAGGAATGATGTGGTAAAGAAACCTTGGGTAAACCCTAATACAAAAACAGGTAACTAGATGGGTAAACCCTATTGCAAAAACACTTCTCGAATGTAATAGGTGTGTAAGCCCTATCATAAAATAAAAAAGTGGGTAACGTTGAGATTTATTGAGTTCACCCTCCCTCCATACATGAAGTGATGGTGACCACCACATGCACTTTCACCTACATACAGCATCTATCTATCTCTCCAGTGTCATAAAATCTAACCTGTATTACACAGTACACACAGAGACAGACCTCAAGCCTCGTCTTCAACTCCAACATGCTGACACAGGTTCTTATGGTGTACATTCTGTAACAAGACTGCCCCACTTCTCATTTAGTCTTGCATAAGACATGGGCTGAATGGCTTATATTGCTGACTATATTGCAGGGCAGTGTGTTGCTGTGTCTCTGTGTCTCCTGACAAGGTACAGTAACAGGGTTATACTTTAAAAGGGGTGAAAGATGAGATGGTTATTATCATCATGAATACAGTGCTGTGAAAAACTGTGAAACCTCACAGAGATAACTGTGAGAACCTCACAGCGATAACTGTGATAACTGTGATAACCTCACAGCGATAACTGTGATAACCCCACAGCAATAATGGTGATAACTGTCATAAGTGATAACTGAGATAACTGTGATAACCTCACAGTGACAACTGTGATAGCTGTGATAACCTCACAGCGATAACTGTGATAACTGTGACAACTATGATAACCTCACAGCGATAACTGTGATAACCTCACAGCGACAACTGTGATAACCTCACAGTGATAACTGTGATAACTGCGATAACCTCACAGCGCTACATTTACATTTACATTATTTAGCAGACGCTCTTATCCAGAGCGACTTACAGGAGCAATTAGGGTTAAGTGCCTTGCTCAAGGGCACATCGACAGATTTTTCACCTAGTTGGCTCTGGGATTAGAACCAGCGACCTTTCGGTTACTGGCACAACGCTCTTAACCACTAAGCTACCTAAGCTACCTCACAGTGATAACTGTGACAACCTCACAGCGATAACTGTGATATTCTCACAGCGATAACTGTGATAACTTGATAACCCCACAGCGATACATGTGATAACTATGATAACCTCACAGTGAAAACTGTAATAACTGTGATAACCTCACAGCGATAACTGCGATAACTGTGATAACCTCACAGCAATAACTGTGATAACTGTGATAACCTCACAGCGATAACTGTGATAACTGTGATAGCCTCACAGCGATAACTGTCATAACTGTTATACCTGTGATAACTGTGATAACCTAAATCAAATCAAATCAAATCAAATTTAATTGGCCACATGCGCCAAATACAACAGGTGCAGACATTACAGTGAAATGCTTACTTACAGCCCTTAACCAACAGTGCATTTATTTTGTATAAAAAAGTAAAATAAAACAACAACAAAAAAAGTGTTGAGAAAAAAAGAGCAGAAGTAAAATAAAATAACAGTAGGGAGGCTATATATACAGTGGGGTACCGGTGCAGAGTCAATGTGCGGGGGCACCGGCTAGTTGAGGTAGTTGAAGTAATATGTACATGTGGGTAGAGTTAAAGTGACTATGCATAAATAATTAACAGAGTAGCAGCAGCGTAAAAAGATGGGGTGGGGGGCAGTGCAAATAGTCCGGGTAGCCATGATTAGCTGTTCAGGAGTCTTATGGCTTGGGGGTAGAAGCTGTTGAGAAGTATTTTGGACCTAGACTTGGCACTCCGGTACCGCTTGCCGTGCGGTAGCAAAGAGAACAGTCTATGACTAGGGTGGCTGGAGTCTTTGACAATTTTGAGGGCCTTCCTCTGACACCGCCTGGTATAGAGGTCCTGGATGGCAGGAAGCTTGGCCCCAGTGATGTACTGGGCTGTACGCACTACCCTCTGTAGTGCCTTGCGGTCGGAGGCCAAGCAGTTGCCATACCAGGCGGTGATGCAACCAGTCAGGATGCTCTCGATGGTGCAGCTGTATAATTTTTTGAGGACCCATGCCGAATCTTTTCAGTCTCCTGAGGGGGAATAGGCTTTGTCGTGCCCTCTTCACGACTGTCTTGGTGTGTTTGGACCATGATAGTTCGTTGGTGATGTGGACACCAAGGAACTTGAAGCTCTCAACCTGTTCCACTACAGCCCCGTCGATGAGAATGGGGGCGTCCTCAGTCCTCTTTTTTTTCCTGTAGTCCACAATCATCTCCTTTGTCTTGGTCACGTTGAGGGAGAGGTTGTTATCCTGGCACCACACGGCCAGGTCTCTGACCTCCTCCCTATAGGCTGTCTCATCGTTGTCGGTGATCAGGCCTACCACTGTTGTGACGTCGGCAAACTTAATGATGGTGTTGGAGTCGTGCCTGGCCATGCAGTCATGGGTGAACAGGGAGTACAGGGAGTACAGGAGGGGACTGAGCACGCACCCCTGAGGGGCCCCGTGTTGAGGATCAATGTGGCAGATGTGTTGTTACCTACCCTTACCACCTGGGGGGCGGCCCGTCAGGAAGTCCAGGATCCAGTTGCAGAGGGAGGTGTTTAGTCCCAGGATCCTTAGCTTAGTGATGAGCTTTGAGGGCACTATGGTGTTGAATGCTGAGCTGTAGTCAATGAATAGCATTCTCACGTAGGTGTTCCTCAGTCAAGGACATGTTGAAAATGTCAGTGAAGACACTTGCCAGTTGGTCAGCACATGCTCGGAGTACACGTCCTGGTAATCCGTCTGGCCCTGCGGCCTTGTGAATGTTGACCTGCTTAAAAGTCTTACTCACATCGGCTACGGAGAGCGTGATCACATAGTCATCCGGAACAGCTGGTGCACTCATGCATGCTTCAGTGTTGCTTGCCTCGAAGCGAGCATAGAAGTGGTTAAGCTCATCTGGTAGGCTTGTGTCACTGGGAAGCTCGCGGCTGTGCTTCCCTTTGTAGTCTGTAATAGTTTTCAAGCCCTGCCACATCCGACGAGCGTCAGAGCCGGTGTAGTACGATTCAATCTTAGTCCTGTATTGACTCTTTGCCTGTTTGATGGTTCGTCGGAGGGCATAGCGGGATTTCTTATAAGCGTCCGGGTTAGAGTCCCGCTCCTTGAAACGGCAGCTCTACCCTTTAGCTCAGTACGGATGTTTCCTGTAATCCATGGCTTCTGGTTGGGGGTATGTACGATACGGTCACTGTGGGGACGACATCATCGATGCACTTATTGATGAAGCCAGTGACTGATGTGGTGTACTCCTCAATGCGATCTGAAGAATCCCGGAACATGTTCCAGTCTGTGCTAGCAAAACAGTCCTGTAGCTTAGCATCTGCGTCATCTGACCACTTTTTTATTAACCGAGTCACTGGTGCTTCCTGCTTTAGTTTTTGCTTATAAGCAGGAATCAGGAGGATAGAGTTATGGTCAGATTTGCCAAATGGAGGGCGAGGGAGAGCTTTGTATGCGTCTCTATGTGTGGCGTAAAGGTGGTCTAGAGTTTTTTTCCTCTGGTTGCACATTTAACATGCTGGTAGAAATTAGGTAGAACGGATTTAAATTTCCCTGCATTAAAGTCCCCGGCCACTAGGAGCGCTGCCTCTGGATGAGCGTTTTCCTGTTGACTTATGGCCTTATACAGCTCATTCAGTGCAATCTTAATGCCAGCATTGGTTTGTGGGGGTAAATAGACAGCTATGAAAAATATAGATGAAAACTCTCTTGGTAAATAGTGTGGTCTACAGCTTATCATAAGATACTCTACCTCAGGCGAGCAAAACCTCGAGACTTCCTTAGTATTTGATTTTGTGCACCAGCTGTTGTTTACAAATATTGTCTTACCGGAGTCAGCCGTTCTATCCTGCCGATGTAGCGTATAGCCCGCTAGCTGTATGTTATCCATGTCGTCGTTCAGCCACGACTCGGTGAAACATAAGATATTACCGTTTTTAATGTCCCGTTGGTAGGATAACCGTAATCTCAGGTCATCCAATTTATTTTCCAATGATTGATGATTGGCTAATAGGATTGATGGGAGCGCCAGTTTACTCGCTCGCCGTCTGAACCTTACAAGGCACCCCGACCTACGTCCACGATATCTCCGTCTCTTCCTCATGCGAATGACGGGGATTTGGGCCTTGTCGGGTGTCTGTAAGATATCCTTCGCGGCCACCTCGTTGAAGAAAAATTATTCGTCCAATACGAGGTGAGTGATCGCTGTCCTGATATCCAGAAGCTCTTTTTGGTTATAAGAGACGATGGCAGAAATATTATGTACAAAATATATTACAAATAACGCGGAAAAACACACATAATAGTACAATTGGTTAGAGGCCTGTAAAGCATATACAGTGCTGTCACTGACCCACTCCCCAGTAGTCACACACACACACACACACACACAACCTGCACTGGCCGAGTGCACTTTCACGTACATTATATCTATCAATCTTTCCAGTGTCATCTTCTCCAGCATGCATTGTCTCCTGAGTGGCGCAGTGGTCTAAGGCACTGCATCGCAGTGCTAGCTGTGCCACTAGAGATCCTGGTTCGAATACAGGCTCTGTCGTAGCCGGCCGTGACCGGGAGACCCATGGGGCGGCACGCAATTGGTCCAGGGTAGGGGAGGGAATGGCTGGCAGGGATGTAGCTCAGTTGATAGAGCATGGTGTTTGCAACGCCAGGGTTGTGGGTTCGATTCCCACAGGAGGTATGAAAAAATAAATAATGTAAGTCGCTCTGGATAAGAGCGTCTGCTAAATGACGTAAATGCTGACAGGTTTTTACTGTGTACATTCTGTAAAGTAGACCAGACTATGTATTTTATATTTCTTGGAGTGATACACAGGAATGATGTGGTAAAGAAACCTTGGGTAAACCCTAATACAAAAACAGGTAACTAGATGGGTAAACCCTATTGCAAAAACACTTCTCGAATGTAATAGGTGGGTAAGCCCTATCATAAAATAAAAAAGTGGGTAACGTTGAGATTTATTGAGTTCACCCTCCCTCCATACATGAAGTGATGGTAACCACCACATGCACTTTCACCTACATACAGCATCTATCTATCTCTCCAGTGTCATAAAATCTAACCTGTATTACACAGTACACACAGAGACAGACCTCAAGCCTCGTCTTCAACTCCAACATGCTGACACAGGTTCTTATGGTGTACATTCTGTAACAAGACTGCCCCACTTCTCATTTAGTCTTGCATAAGACATGGGCTGAATGGCTTATATTGCTGACTATATTGCAGGGCAGTGTGTTGCTGTGTCTCTGTGTCTCCTGACAAGGTACAGTAACAGGGTTATACTTTAAAAGGGGTGAAAGATGAGATGGTTATTATCATCATGAATACAGTGCTGTGAAAAACTGTGAAACCTCACAGAGATAACTGTGATAACTGTGATAACCTCACAGTGATAACTGTGATAACCTCACAGCGATAACTGTGATAACTGTGATAACCTCACATCGATAATTGTGATAACTGTGATAAACTCACAGCAATACTGTGATAACTGTGATAACCTCACATCGATAACTGCGATAACCTCACAGCGATAATGGTGATACCTGTCATAACCCCACAGTGATAACTGTGATAACGGCGATAACCTCACAGCGATAACTGTGATAACTGTGATAACCCCACAGCGATAACTGTGATAACTGTGATAACCTCACAGCGATAACTGTGATAGCCTCACAGTGATAACTGTGACAACTGTGATAACGTCACAGCGATAACTGTGACAACTGTGACAACTGTGATAACCTCACAGTGATAACTGCGATAACATCACAGTGATAAATGTGATAACTGTAATAACCTCACAGTGATAACTGTGATAACCTCACAGCGATACATGTGATAAATGTGATAACCTCACAGCGATAACTGTGATAACAGTCATAATCTCACAGCAATAACCGTTGCAGCCGGCCACGACCGGGAGACCCATGGGCGGCGCACAATTGGTCCAGCGTCATCCAAGGTAGGGGAGGGTTTGGCCGGCAGGGATGTGGGTTCGTTTCCCACGGGGGGCCAGTATGAAAAAAAAATATATATATATATATATAAAAAACATGTATGCGTTCACTAACTCTAAGTCGCTCTGGATAAGAGCGTCTGCTAAATGACTAAAATGTAAATGTTAATAACTGTGATAACCTCACAGCGGCAACTGTGATAACAGTGATAACCTCACAGCTATAACTGACATAACTATCATAACCTTACATTGATAACTGTGATAACAGTGATAACCTCACAGCGATAACTGTGATAACTGTGATAACCTCACATTGATAACAGCGATAACCATTATAACAGTGATAACTGTGATAGCCTCACTGCGATAGTGGTGATAACTGTGATAACCTCACATCGATAACTGCGATAACTGCGATAACTGTGATAACACCACAGTGATAACTGTGATAACTGTGATAACCTCACAGCGATAACTGTGATAACTGCGATAACTGTGATAACCCCACAGAGATAACTGTGATAACTGTGATAACCTCAAAGCGACAACTGTGATAACTTCACATCAATAACTGTGATAACTGTTATACAGTGGGGAAAAAAAGTATTTAGTCAGCCACCAATTGTGCAAGTTCTCCCACTTAAAAAGATGAGAGAGGCCTGTAATTTTCATCATAGGTACACCTCAACTATGACAGACAAATTGAGAAAAAAAATTCCAGAAAATCACATTGTAGGATTTTTAATGAATTTATTTGCAAATTATGGTGGAAAATAAGTATTTGGTCACCTACAAACAAGCAAGATTTCTGGCTCTTCTTTAAGAGGCTCCTCTGTCCTCCACTCGTTACCTGTATTAATGGCACCTGTTTGAACTTGTTATCAGTATAAAAGACACCTGTCCACAACCTCAAACAGTCACACTCCAAACTCCACTATGGCCAAGACCAAAGAGCTGTCAAAGGACACCAGAAACAAAATTGTAGACCTGCACCAGGCTGGGAAGACTGAATCTGCAATAGGTAAGCAGCTTGGTTTGAAGAAATCAACTGTGGGAGCAATTATTAGGAAATGGAAGACATACAAGACCACTGATAATCTCCCTCGATCTGGGGCTCCACGCAAGATCTCACCCCGTGGGGTCAAAATGATCACAAGAACGGTGAGCAAAAATCCCAGAACCACACGGGGGGACCTAGTGAATGACCTGCAGAGAGCTGGGACCAAAGTAACAAAGCCTACCATCGGTAACACACTACACCGCCAGGGACTCAAATCCTGCAGTGCCAGACGTGTCCCCCTGCTTAAGCCAGTACATGTCCAGGCCCGTCTGAAGTTTGCTAGAGTGCATTTGGATGATCCAGAAGAGGATTGGGAGAATGTCATATGGTCAGATGAAACCAAAATATAACTTTTTGGTAAAAACTAAACTCGTCGTGTTTGGAGGACAAAGAATGCTGAGTTGCATCCAAAGAACACCATACCTACTGTGAAGCATGGGGGTGGAAACATCATGCTTTGGGGCTGTTTTTCTGCAAAGGGACCAGGACGACTGATCCGTGTAAAGGAAAGAATGAATGGGGCCATGTATCGTGAGATTTTGAGTGAAAACCTCCTTCCATCAGCAAGGGCATTGAAGATGAAACGTGGCTGGGTCTTTCAGCATGACAATGATCCCAAGCACACCGCCCGGGCAACGAAGGAGTGGCTTCGTAAGAAGCATTTCAAGGTCCTGGAGTGGCCTAGCCAGTCTCCAGATCTCAACCCCATAGAAAATCTTTGGAGGGAGTTGAAAGTCCGTGTTGCCCAGCGACAGCCCCAAAACATCACTGCTCTAGAGGAGATCTGCATGGAGGAATGGGCCAAAATACCAGCAACAGTGTGTGAAAACCTTGTGAAGACTTACAGAAACATTTGACCTGTGTCATTGCCAACAAAGGGTATATAACAAAGTATTGAGAAACTTTTGTTATTGACCAAATACTTATTTTCCACCATAATTTGCAAATAAATTCATAAAAAATCCTACAATGTGATTTTCTGGAATTTTTTGCCTCATTTTGACTGTCATAGTTGACGTGTACCTATGATGAAAATTACAGGCCTCTCTCATCTTTTTAAGTGGGAGAACCTGCACAATTGGTGGCTGACTAAATACTTTTTTTCCCCCACTGTAACTGTGATAACTGTGATAACCTAGAGCATATACAGTGCTGTGAAAAAGTATTTTCCCCCTTTCTCATTTTCTCTACTTTTGCATATTTGTGATACTGAATGTTATCAGATCTTCAACCAAAACCTAATATTAGATAAAGGGAACCTGAGTAAACAAATAACACAACAATGACATAGTTATTTCATTTATTTCATAAACAAAGTTATGCAGCACCCAATGCCCCTGTGTGAAAAAGTAATTGCCCCCTTTACACTCAATAACTGGTTGTGCCACCTTTAGCTGCAATGACTCCAACCAAATGCTTCCTGTAGTTGTTGATCAGTCTCTCACGTCGCTGTAGAGGAATTTTGGCCCACTCTTCCATGCAGAACTGCTTTAACTCAGAGACATTTGTGGGTTTTGAACTGCTACAACATCTCAAATGGGATTAGGTCTGGACTTTGACTAGGCCATTCCAAAACTTCTTTTTTTTAGCCATTTCCATGTATATGTGGGTGTTGCTTAACTTTCTTAATTCAATAAATAAAATACACTACCGGTCAAAAGTTTTAGAACACCTACTCATTCAAGGGTTTTTCTTTATTTTTACTATTTTGACATTGTAGAATAATAATGAAGACATCAAAACTATGAAATAACACATATTGAATAATGTAGTAACCCAAAAAGTGTTAAACAAATCAAAATATATTTGAGATTTGAGATTCTTCAAATAGCCACCCTTTGCCTTGATGACAGCTTTGCACACTCTTGGCATTCTCTCAACCAGCTTCACCTGGAATGCTTTTCCAACAGTCTTGATGGAGTTCCCACATATGCTGAACACTTTTTGGCTGCTTTTCCTTCACTCTGTGGTCCGACTCATCCCAAACCATCTCAATTTGGTTGAGGTCAGGAGATTGTGGAGGCCAGGTCATCTGATGCAGCACTCCATCACTCTCCTTCTTGGTAAAATAGCCCTTACACAGCCTGGAGGTGTGTTGGGTCATTGTCCTGTTGAAAAACAAATGATAGTCCCACTAAGCCCAAACCAGATGGGATGGCGTATCGCTGCAGAATGCTGTGGTAGCCATGCTGGTTAAGTGTGCCTTGAATTCTAAATAAATCACAGACAGTGTCACCAGCAAAGCACCCCCACACCATAACACCTCCTCCTCCATGCTTTACAGTGGGAAATACACATGCAGAGATCATCCGTTCACCCACACCGCATCTCACAAAGACACAGCGGTTGGAACCAAAAATCTCCAATTTGGACTCCAGACCAAAGGACACATTTCCACCAGTCTAATGTCTATTGCTCATGTTTATTGGCCCAAGCAAGTCTCTTCTTATTATTGGTGTCCCTTAGTAGTGGTTTCTTTGCAGCAATTCGACCATGAAGGCCTGATTCACACAGTCTCCTCTGAACAGTTGATGTTGAGATGTGTCTTACTTGAACTCTGTGAAGTATTTATTTGGGCTGCAATTTCTGAGGCTGGTAACTCTAATGAACTTATCCTCTGCAGCAGAGGTAACTCTGGGTCTTCCATTCCTGTGACGGTCCTCATGAGAGCCAGTTTCATCATAGCGCTTGATGTTTTTTGCGACTGCGCTTGAAGAAACTTTCAAAGTTCTTGAAATGTTCCGTATTGACTGACCTTCATGTCTTAAAGTAATGATGGCCTGTCGTTTCTCTTTGCTTATTTGAGCTGTTCTTGCCATAATATGGATTTAGTATTTTACCAAATACGGCTATCTTCTGTATACCACACCTTGTCACAACTCAACTGATTGGCTCAAACGCATTAAGAAGGAAAGAAATTCCACAAATTCCATGTGTTATTTCATAGTTTTGATGTCTTCACTATTATTCTACAATGTAGAAAATAGTAAAAATAATGAAAAACCCTTGAATGAGTAGGTGTTCTAAAACTTTGACCGGTAGTGTAGTTTTTATTTATTAATTTTTTTAGGTTCCATTTTTTGTTGCGTTATTTGTAAACTCAGGTTCCCTTTATCTAACATTAGGTTTTGGTTGAAGATCTGATAACATTCAGTATCAAAAATATGCAAAAATAGAAAAAATCAGAAAGGGCGAAAATACTTTTTCACGGCACTGTATATGCTTTAGGTTATGACAGTTATCGCTGTGAGATTATCACAGTTATCGCAGCTATCGCTGTGAGGTTATCACAGTTATCGCAGCTATCGCTGTGAGGTTATCACAGTTTTATGTAGAGGAGATAGGAGTTTGAGATGAAGTTCAAACCTGGAATTTGAATGTTGAAAATGTACCTGGAATATTACTAAACCATATCACAAAGTTCAGTAGCCCACTGTACCAAAACACAGGGCATAAGGCTGTATTTCTTTAGCTATTGTGACACCTTGTGGCCAAAGTGAGTATGTTCTCAAGTACAACGTTTGTGTGTTGTAGAAAGTAGGGAGAGATCATTGTGGTATTTTACCATTCCTATGTGGCACGTCTCATTCCAGACATGGTCCATTTGAAGGTAATGAACCCATTGAGACATTTGTGATGACCTGAAAAAGCACATTGAAAAACATGTATGTATTTGGTATTAAATTCATTTTTGAAGAGGGAAAGTAATTTAGTAATACGCTCTTATTCAGAGCAACACATACAGTAGTGCATATATTTTAGCACTGGTCCCCCGTGGGAATCAAACTCACAACCCTGGTGTTGCAAGAGCCATGCTGAACCACCTGAGACCCAAACTCTCCCAAGCCATTCCTCTCTCCTCACTTCTCTCTCCCTTTCATCCTCTCTCTCTCTCTCTCTCTCTCTCTCTCTCTCTCTCTCTCTCTCTCTCTCTCTCTCTCTCTCTCTCTCTCTCTCTCTCTCTCTCTCTCTCTCTCTCTCTCTCTCTCTCTCTCTCTCTCTCTCTCTCTCTCTCTCTCTCTCTCTCTCTCTCTCTCTCTCTCTCTCTCTCTCTCTCTCTCTCCCTCCCTCCCTCCCTCCCTCCCTCCCTCCCTCCCTCCCTCCACTCCCGTCAAAATCTGTCAAAATCTGACGGATAAGCAGACCAAGCAGACCGCCTGCCTTCCCACCTCTGGGACAACAACTCCCATTGTTAGGGTGGAGACCAGATCATCTCGTCATTATATACAGTATCTCTGCTAGGGTCTGGTTTCAATGACAGCCTCTTAGTAGCTAGCAAGAGGGAGATCACTGAGGTTGTTTTTATTGAGTGCATTTCGCAAGTGGCATCAACCCCATTTACATTTTAGTCATTTAGCAAACGCTCTTATCCAGAGCGACTTACAGGAGCAATTAGGGTTAGGTGCCTTGCTCAAGGGCACATCAACAGATTTTTCACCTAGTCAGTTCGGGGATCCAAACCTTTTGGTTACTGGCCCAACGCTCTTAACCACTAGGTTACCTGCCGTGTCCTACCTTCACTAAAACCACTGCAAAGGTTTTGAGATTGCAATGTAAAGGTAATTTCCGATTGAGCCAAGCGTTTACAGTGAATGAAGTCTCAACGAACGCGGAAACATTGCCTTAAAATGTTTTAGATATGGATTGAATCGAGAACTATACTCACTTTTTGTGGGAGTTACAGTACCTTTGGAAAGTATTCAGACCCCTTGACTTTTCCACATTTTGTTACGTTACAGCCTTATTCTAAAATTGATTGAATTGTTTTTCCCCCTCATCAATCTACACACAATACCCCATAATGACAAAGCAAAAACATTTCTTTTTTATTTTGTGCTAATTTATTACAAATAAAAAACAGAAATATCACATTTACATAAGTATTCAGACCCTTTACTCTTTACTTTGTTGAAGCACCTTTGGCAGCAATTACAGCCTCAAGTCTTCTTGGGTATGACGCTACAAGCTTGGCACACCTGTTTTTGGGGAGTTTCTCCCATTCTTCTCTGCAGATCCTCTCAAGCTCTGTCAGGTTGGCTGGGGAGCGATACTGCACAGTTATTTTCAGATCTCTCCAGAGATGTTCGATCGGGTTCAAGTCCGGGCTCTGGCTGGGCCACTCAAGGATATTCAGAGACTTGTCCCGAAGCCACTCCTGTATTGTCTTAGCTGTGTGCTTAGGGTCGTTGTCCTTTTGGTAGGTGAACCTTCGCCCCAGTCTGAGGTCTTGAGCGCTCTGGAGCAGGTTTTCATCAAGGATCTCTCTGTTCTCTGCTCCGTTCATCTTTGCCTCGATCGTGACTAGTCTACCAGTCCCTGCCGCTGAAAAACACCCCCACAGAATAATGCTGCCAACACCATGCTTCACCGTAGGAATGGTGCCAGATTTCCTCCAGACGTGACGCTTGGCATTCAGGCCAAAGAGTTTCATCTTGGTTTCATCAGACCAGAGAATCTTGTTTCTCATGGTCTGAGAGTTTTAAGGTGCCATTTGGCAAACTCCAAGCGGGCTGTCATCAGTGGTGGAAAAGGTACTAAATTGTCATACTTCAGTAAAAGTAAAGATACCTTAATAGAAAATGACTCAAGTAAAAGTGAAAGTCACTCAGTAAAATACTACTTCAGTAAAAGTTAAAAGTATTTGGTTTTAGTCAATGGAATTGCTAAAATGTACTTAAGTATCAAAAGTAAAAGTAAAAGTATAAACCATTTCAAATTCCTTATATTAAGCAAACCAGATGGCACAATTTTATTTTGTTATTTTTATTGACTGATAGCCAGGGGCACACTCCAACACTCAGACATAATTTACAAACTAAACATTTGTGTTTAGTGAGTCTGCCAGATCAGAGGCAGTAGGGATGACCAGGGATGTTCTCTTGATAAGTGTGTGAATTGGACCATTTTCCTGTCAAAATGTAACGGGTACTTTTGGGTGTCAGGGAAAATGTATGGAGTAAAAAGTACATTCTATTGTTTAGGAATGTAGTGAAGTAAAAGTAAAAGTTGGCAAAAAGATAAATAGTAAAGTAAAGTACAGATACCCCCCAAAACTACTTAAGTAGTACTTTAAATTATTTTTACTTAAGTACTTTACACCACTGGCAGTCATGTGCCTTTTACTGAGGAGTGGCTTCCATCTGGCCACTCTACCATAAAAGCCTGATTGGTGGAGTGCTGCAGAGATGGTTGTCCTTCTGGAAGGTTATCCCATCTCCACAGAGGAACTCTAGAGCTCTGTCAGAGTGACCATCGGGTTCTTGGTCACCTCCCTGACCAAGGCCCTTCTCCACCGATTGCTCAGTTTGGCCGCCGGGCGGCCAGCTCTAGGAAGAGTCTTGGTGGTTCCAAACTTCTTCCATTTAAGAATGATGGAGGCCACTGTGTTCTTGGGGACCTTCAAGGCTGCAGACATTTTTTGGTACCCTTCCCCAGATCTGTGCCTCGACACAATCCTGTCTCGGAGCTCTACGGACAATTCCTTCGACCTCATGGCTTGGTTTTTGTTCTGACATGCACTGTCAACTGTGGGACCTTATATAGACAGGTGTGTGCCTTTCCAAATCATGTCCAATCAATTGAATTTACCACAGGTGGACTCCAATCAAGTTGTAGAAACATCTCAAGGATGATCAATGGAAACAGGATGCACCTGAGCAAACATTTCTAAAAACATGTTTTCGCTTTGTCATTATGGGGTATTGTGTGTAGATTACTGAGGGTTTCTTCTTTTTTTTTAAATCCATTTTAGAATAAGGCTGTAACGTAACAAAATGTGGAAAAAGTCAAGGGGTCTGAATACTTTCTGAAGGCACTGTAAATAAATATTAGCTATTGATCAGCAAACACTTACTGGTGCCAAGCTAAGGGTGATGTACAGTGCCTTTAGAAAGTATTCACACCCTTTGACCTATTCCACATTTTGTTGTGTTACAGCCTGAATTTAAAATTGATTAAATTGAGATTTGGGGTCACTGGCCTACACACAATACCCCATAATGTGAAAGTAATTTATGTTTTTAGAAATGTTTACTAATTAATAAAAAATGAAAAGCTGAAATGTCTTGAGTCAATAAGTATTCAAACCATTTGTTATGGCAATAAGTTCAGAAGTAAAAATGTGCTTAATAAGTCACATAATAAGTTGCATGGATTTTTTTATGACTACCTCATCTCTGTACCCCACACATACAATTATCTGTAAGGTCCCTCAGTCGAGCAGTGAATTTCAAACACAGATTCAACTACAAAGACCAGAGAGGTTTTCCAGTGCCTCGCAAAGAAGGGCACCTATTGGTAGATGGGTAAAAATAAAAAAAGCAGACATTGAATATCCCTTTGAGCAAGTTATTAATTACTTTTGATGGTGTATCAATACACCCAGTCACTACAAAGATACAGGCGTCCTTCCTAACTCAGTTGCCGGAGAGGAAGGAAACTGCTCAGGTATTTCACCATGAGGCCAATGGTGACTTTAAGACAGTTACAGAGTTTAATTGCTGTGATAGGAGAAAACCGTGGATGGATCAACATTGTAGTTACTCCACAATACTAAGCTAAATGACAGAGTGAAAAGAAGGAAGCCTGTACAGAATAAAAAATATTCCAAAACATGCATCCTGTTTGCTATAAGGCACTAAAGTAAAACTGCAAATGAAGCGTTATGTTTGGGGCAAATCCACACAACACATCACTGAGTACCACTCTTCATATTTTCAAGCATGGTGGTGGCTGCATCATGTTATGGGTATGCTTGTCATCAGCAAGGACTGGAGTTTTTTAGGATAAAAATAAACAGAATTGTCAAGGTCGAGGTAAGGAGTAGACCAAGGCGCAGCGTGATGAACAAACATGACTTTAATTGGTTAAAGCGTCAAAATACAAAACAAAACACGACTCGTGACGTCCACGGTATCAATGACCGAACACGGAACAAAAACCCACAACCACAAAGGGAAAACATACAGTTAAATATGGCTCCCAATCAGAGACAACCAGCCAACAGCTGACACTCGTTGCCTCTGATTGGGAGTCACTCAGGCAAACATAGAATACAACAAACTAGAATGGAACACCAACACAGAAATACACACATAGAAATGAACACACCCTGGCTCAACATAATGAGTCCCAGAGCCAGGGTGTGACAGTACCCCTCAAAAGCGCGGACTGCGACCGCGCCTCAACTAAACAAACCAGGGGAGGGCTGGGCGGGCATACCTCCTCGGCGGCGGTTCTGGCTCCGGCCTTGACCACCACCCTCTAATACACCCCCATAGTGCCCCTGGTCCAGTCTGGCCCCGCCGGCTGGAGCAGGACTGGACTTAACAGGAGCGATCCTTACCAGGCTGTCGACTCGCACCCCTGGCTTGGTGCGTGGAGGAGGAACGGGCCTTACCAGGCTGACGACGCGCACCCCTGGCTTGGTGCGTGGAGGAGGAACGGGCCTTACCAGGCTGACGACTCGCACCCCTGGCTTGGTGCGTGGAGAAGGAACGGGCCTTACCAGGCTGACTTCTCGCACCCCTGGCTTAGTGCGAGTGGCAGGAACAGGCCGGACCGGGCTGGCGACGCGCACCGTAGGTTTGGTGCGAGTGGCAGGAACAGGCCGGGTCGGGCTGGCGACGCGCACCGTAGACTTGGTGCGGGTGGCAGGAACAGGCCGGACCGGGCTGGCGACGCGCACCGTAGGTTTGGTGCGAGTGGCAGGAACAGGCCGGGTCGGGCTGGCGACGCGCACCGTAGACTTGGTGCGGGTGGCAGGAACAGGCCGGACCGGGCTGGCGACGCGCACCGTAGGTTTGGTGCGAGTGGCAGGAACAGGCCGGGTCGGGCTGGCGACGCACACCGTAGGCTTGGTGCGTGGAGCAGGAACAGGCCGGGCTGGGCTGTCGACGCACACCGTAGGCTTGGTGCGTGGAGCAGGGACAGGCCGGACTGGGCTGGCGACGCACACCGTAGGCTTGTTGCGTGGAGCAGAGACAGGCCGGGCTGGGCTGGCGACGCACACCGTAGGCTTGGTGCGTGGAGCAGGGACAGGCCGAACCGGGCTATGGAGACGGATAGGAGGCCTGGAGTGAAGAGCGGCCACCACCCGTCCTGGCTGAATGCCTACCCTCACACACTCTGTGTGAGGCATCCGCACAGGACGTACAGGGCGGTGAACCCCTGGCCTGGTGGCCTTCTGGATCCGCCCCCTTTTCTCCTCCGTCAGCCCCGTCGTCCATGCCGTGTGCCCCCCCCTAAAAAATTTCTGGGGTTGCCTCACGACCTTCCGACGACGACCCTGATCACGCCGTTGCTCCTCTCTCCGTCGCCTCTCCACTGCCTCACTCCATGGCCGGCGATCCATCCCGGCCAGGATTTCCCCCCAAGTCCAGGACCCTTTACCGTCCAATATCTCCTCCCATGTCCAGGCTGCCTGCTCCTGGACACGCTGCTCCTCTTTCGCCAGGGCCTTTCCCGGCGCTTCCTCCCATGTCCACCCCAAGGGCTGCCCCTGGACACGCTGCTTGGTCGTTGCATGGTGGGTTTTTCTGTCAAGGTCGAGGGTAAGGAGTAGACCAAGGCGCAGCGTGATGAACAAACATGACTTTAATTAGTTAAAGCGTCAAAATACAAAACAAAACACGACTCGTGACGTCCACGGTATCAATGACCGAACACGGAACAAAAACCCACAACCACAAAGGGAAAACATACAGTTAAATATGGCTCCCAATCAGAGACAACCAGCCAACAGCTGACACTCGTTGCCTCTGATTGGGAGTCACTCAGGCAAACATAGAATACAACAAACTAGAATGAACACCAACACAGAAATACACACATAGAAATGAACACACCCTGGCTCAACATAATGAGTCCCAGAGCCAGGGTGTGACAAGAATAGAGATCAGCACAGGCAAAATCCTAGAGGAAAACCTGCTTCAGTCTGCTTTCCAACAGACACTGGGAGACAAATTCACCTTTCAGCGGGACAATAACCTAAAACACAAGGCCAAATACTGTATACACTAAAGTTGCTTACCAAGACGACATTGAATGTTCCTGAGTGGCGTAGTTACAGTTCTGACTTAAATCGGCTTAAATATATGGCAAGACTTGAAAATGGTTGTCTAGCAATAATCAACAACCAACTTGACAGAGCTTGAAGAATTTTTAAAAGAATAATGTGCAAATATTGTACAATACAGGTATGCAAAGCTCTTAGAGACCCAGAAAGACTCACAGCTGTAATCGCTGCTCCTTCTAAAAGGCCATGAAGGGGGTGAGGTTGTTCCTTCTGAAAGGTCATGAAGGGAGTGAGGTTGTTCCTTCTGAAAGGTCATGAAGGGGGTGAGGTTGTTCCTTCTAAAAGGTCATGAAGGGGGTGAGGTTGTTCCTTCTAAAAGGTCATGAAGGGGGTGAGGTTGTTCCTTCTAAAAGGCCATGAAGGGGGTGAGTTTGTTCCTTCTGAAAGGTCATGAAGGGAGTGAGGTTGTTCCTTCTAAAAGGTCATGAAGGGGGTGAGGTTGTTCCTTCATCAGCAGCAAGACAAAAGTCTCCTAATAATGACTATTATCCAGCCTGGAGACCTGATGCAGCTGTGGCTCTTTGTTTTCCCTGTGTGTGTTTTATTTTATTTTATTTAACCTTTATTTAACTAGGCAAGTCAGTTAAGAACAAATTCTTATTTACAATGACGGCCTACCAAAAGGCAAAAGGCCTCCTGTGAGGACGGGGGCTGGGATTAAAAATAAAAATGTAGGACAAAACACACATCACGACAAGAGAGACAACACAACATTACATAAAGAGAGACCTAAGACAACAACACAACATGGTAGCAACACAACATGACAACACAGCATGGTAGCAACACGACATGACAACAACATGGCAGCAACACAACATGGTAGCAGCATAACATTGTACAAACATTATTGTTCACAGACAACAGCACAAAGGGCAAGAAGGTAGAGACAACAATACATCACGCGAAGCAGCCACAACTGTCAGTAAGAGTGTCCATGATTGAGTCTTTGAATGAAGAGATGGAGATAAAACTGTCCAGTTTGAGTGTTTTTTTGCAGCTCGTTCCAGTCGCTAGCTGCAGCGAACTGAAAAGAGGAGCGACCCAGGGATGTGTGTGCTTTGGGGACCTGTGTGTGTGTTTGTGTGAGCGTGCGTTTGCAGGCTGGCAACGTGGTGACAGCGGAGATGGTGGAGGAGCTCATTCTCTCTGGCGCTGACATCGGGCCAGGTGAGTGCGTCAGTCTAAGTGTTCCCCCTGGCAAGGTGGGTGCATCAGTCTAAACCTTCCCCCAAGGGGCCAGGTGGGTGCATCAGTCTACATGCGCACACACACAAACGCAAACACACACAAACAAATGCACACACACTGTAGCTAGGCTATCCAGTCGTTTGAGTCCTCTCTGTATTTATTTGACGTGTGGTTGGGTCAGGGAAGTACAGGAAGTGAAGTTGTTTGAGATACAGCCATAACAAATCCAATATGGCCACATTAATCTCCGTAGCAACGCTTAGAGGGCAGTATTTCTCCTGCAACAGGGTGTCACTATGCAAAGGAAGGAAGCAGGGTGTCACTATGCAAAGGAAGGAAGCAGGGTGTCACTATGCAAAGGAAGGAAGCAGGGTGTCACTATGCAAAGGAAGGAAGCAGGGTGTCACTATGCAAAGGAAGGAAGCAGGGTGTCACTATGCAAAGGAAGGAAGCAGAGTGTCACTATGCAAAGGAAGGAAGCAGGGTGTCACTATGCAAAAGAAGGAAGCAGGGTGTCACTATGCAAAGGAAGGAAGCAGGGTGTCACTATGCAAAGGAAGGAAGCAGGGTGTCACTATGCAAGGAAGGAAGCAGAGTGTCACTGTGCAAAGGGAAGGAAGCAGGGTGTCACTATGCAAAGGAAGGAAGCAGGGTGTCACTATGCAAAGGAAGGAAGCAGGGTGTCACTATGCAAAGGAAGGAAGCAGGGTGTCACTATGCAAAGGAAGGAAGCAGGGTGTCACTATGCAAAGGAAGGAAGCAGAGTGTCACTATGCAAAGGAAGGAAGCAGGGTGTCACTATGCAAAGGAAGGAAGCAGGGTGTCACTATGCAAAGGAAGGAAGCAGGGTGTCACTATGCAAAGGAAGGAAGCAGGGTGTCACTATGCAAAGGAAGGAAGCAGGGTGTCACTATGCAAAGGAAGGAAGCAAACGACATGACTTGATACCATAAATACAAACCATTATTGAAATTGCAAAGTAATAAAACCACATTACAATCTAATAGCTGGAGAACACCAATGACATGACTTCTTTCTTCCATAGGATGGTGGTTGCAGTTGCCCAGGCGACGTGGCTAAAGCTTTCGGGTATATGGAACCCCTAACTGAATCCCTGAATTTAGAACTGCCATTAGAAGGATGAATGTGAATGGCCATTAGAGTTTGTATTAACAGCCTTGTTCAATAAGGAGAAAACATTTTGAACAACCTGAACTTGTCCATGACTGGTTGCTGATAGGCTGCCCAGGCTTCCCATCCTCATCCACAGGTGTGGTGGCTGACATGGTGATGATGGTTGGAATGCTGGCGGGACACGACCAGTGCCTGGGTGAGGTCGTCGAGAAGGATGGCAAGAAGGTCAAGCTGTTCTATGGGATGAGCTCCGACACCGCCATGAAGAAATACGTAGGGGGAGTGGCCTAGTACACAGTCACCTAATGTCAGTCAATATGGACCATCTGCTAATGGACCTGTTGAATGGACCTGCTTAAAAGGTTTTGTAATCATGATCAGTAACATCACTTGAATGTTGTCTCATCATATACACTGAGTTGGTGCTGATGTTCTCCTCTCCCTCTGCAGGGCGCAGAGGGCGGTGGAGGTTACCTACAGAGGAGACGTAGAGAACACCATCAGAGATATCCTGGTGGGCCTCCGCTCAACCTGTACCTACTCAAGGAGCTCAGTTGCAGAACCACCTTTATCAGAGTCATACAGCATGTTCCACTAATGACACATACACACACACACACACACACACACACACACACACACACACACATGAAAACAGACATACACATGCACACACACCAACCTACCACCATCACCACAAATGTGTTTCTCTCAGGACCTGTTGTGACATGCTATGCACATTTGGCTCTTACGTAAAATTGTGAGAAATATTATCAGAACATGATTTAAAACATGCAGCCTGCTCTGCAGAAATTAAATATGCAAGAGCCAGTGAGGGTTGCTTGAAACCTTGCAACTCTGTCCCTCCTCCATGGCTATTATAGACATTGCAATAACTGCATGCTGGCTTTGAGT
Source organism: Coregonus clupeaformis (assembly GCF_020615455.1). NCBI lineage: Eukaryota > Metazoa > Chordata > Actinopteri > Salmoniformes > Salmonidae > Coregonus > Coregonus clupeaformis. The sequence continues at coordinate 156,147 of NW_025534049.1, forward strand.
GCTGTTCCTGGCGATCCTCTCTCTAGACTGATAGCTGAATGTAATGTTAGGATGTGTTGTACTTAATGGTAGCTCTTACTGTAACTGACTAAATACGATCAGGCTTCAGCTCAAAAGGAAAAAGGAGTGAGAGGGGTAATACAATCTGTCTCCGATATCTGGTGGTGTCTGATTACTGGTGGTGACTGATATCTGGTGGTGTCTGATACCTGGTGGGGTCTGATACCTGGTGGTGTCTGATTACTGGTGGTGACTGATATCTGGTGGTGTCTGATACCTGGTGGGGACTGATATCTGGTGGTGTCTGATACCTGGTGGGGTCTGATACCTGGTGGTGTCTGATTACTGGTGGTGACTGATATCTGGTGGTGTCTGATACCTGGTGGGGTCTGATACCTGGTGGTGTCTGATTACTGGTGGTGACTGATATCTGGTGGTGTCTGATTACTGGTGGTGACTGATATCTGGTGGTGTCTGATACCTGGTGGGGTCTGATACCTGGTGGTGTCTGATTACTGGTGGTGTCTGATATCTGGTGGTGTCTGACATCTCATGGTGTTTGATATCTGGTGGTGTCTGATATCTGGTGGTGTCTGATATTAATTAACTACAGAGCTGTAGACTAACTCACTGTATTAATGTTGGGTTAACTAACTACAGAGCTGTAGACTAACTCACTGTATTAATGTTGGGTTAACTAACTACAGAGCTGTAGACTAACTCACTGTATTAATGTTGAGTTAACTAACTACAGAGCTGTAGACTAACTCACTGTATTAATGTTGAGTTAACTAACTACAGAGCTGTAGACTAACTCACTGTATTAATGTTGGGTTAACTAACTACAGAGCTGTAGACTAACTCACTGTATTAATGTTGGGTTAACTAACTACAGAGCTGTAGACTAACTCACTGTATTAATGTTGAGTTAACTAACTACAGAGCTGTAGACTAACTCACTGTATTAATGTTGAGTTAACTAACTACAGAGCTGTAGACTAACTCACTGTATTAATGTTGAGTTAACTAACTACAGAGCTGTAGACTAACTCACTGTATTAATGTTGAGTTAACTAACTACAGAGCTGTAGACTAACTCACTGTATTAATGTTGAGTTAACTAACTACAGAGCTGTAGACTAACTCACTGTATTAATGTTGGGTTAACTAACTACAGAGCTGTAGACTAACTCACTGTATTAATGTTGGGTTAACTAACTACAGAGCTGTAGACTAACTCACTGTATTAATGTTGAGTTAACTAACTACAGAGCTGTAGACTAACTCACTGTATTAATGTTGAGTTAACTAACTACAGAGCTGTAGACTAACTCACTGTATTAATGTTGAGTTAACTAACTACAGAGCTGTAGACTAACTCACTGTATTAATGTTGGGTTAACTAACTACAGAGCTGTAGACTAACTCACTGTATTAATGTTGAGTTAACTAACTACAGAGCTGTAGACTAACTCACTGTATTAATGTTGGGTTAACTAACTACAGAGCTGTAGACTAACTCACTGTATTAATGTTGGGTTAACTAACTACAGAGCTGTAGACTAACTCACTGTATTAATGTTGAGTTAACTAACTACAGAGCTGTAGACTAACTCACTGTATTAATGTTGAGTTAACTAACTACAGAGCTGTATTTCTTTACTGGAACATTCAGGGATTAAACACTACTGTAAAACAAAGAAACACTACTGTAAAACAAAGAAACATACGGTAGCCTTCCTGCTGTAATAGTAATGGTGTTCCCATTGTTTAGGCCTAAGACTGTTACACCATCACTCTACAGAGTAAGAAAGAGTGGGGAAAACGATACGAGTGTTTTTTGTAGTGAGTAAACGTGGGCGGGTTTAGAGCTGTTGTTTTTGTTCATGATGCAGCTACTGTTGAACACTGCATGCAGGTAAGAGGCATTGATATGTGCAGCAGTAAATGTCCCCACAACACATTTTCAGGATAATAGCCACATAAGTATGTTGTTTTGATTCTGTTCAATTGCAATCATGCACACATGCACAGGGTCTTAATATTTATCCACATTAACATACCACTGACAATGCATGCCCAATACATTGCTTCATACTAAGTAATATGCTAGTGGGGTTACTGGAACACAGACGGCTGTGAATGGGTTAAGTGCGTCTGGTCTGGATGTAATTAGCAGACGTAGTAGTAATAGAGTGTTTATTGGTCCCTGATCTGTTCTCAGTGCAGTCCTCTACTGCCACTAACTCAAACTGACAATAACTCAAACTGCCACTAACTCAAACTGCCACTAACTCAAACTGCCACTAACTCAAACTGTCACTAACTCAAACTGACAATAACTCAAACTGCCACTAACTCAAACTGTCACTAACTCAAACTGACAATAACTCAAACTGCCACTAACTCAAACTGCCACTAACTCAAACTGTCACTAACTCAAACTGACAATAACTCAAACTGCCACTAACTCAAACTGCCACTAACTCAAACTGCCACTAACTCAAACTGCCACTAACTCAAACTGACAATAACTCAAACTGCCACTAACTCAAACTGCCACTAACTCAAACTGCCACTAACTCAAACTGTCACTAACTCAAACTGACAATAACTCAAACTGCCACTAACTCAAACTGCCACTAACTCAAACTGACAATAACTCAAACTGCCACTAACTCAAACTGCCACTAACTCAAACTGCCACTAACTCAAACTGCCACTAACTCAAACTGCCACTAACTCAAACTGCCACTAACTCAAACTGACAATAACTCAAACTGCCACTAACTCAAACTGCCACTAACTCAAACTGACAATAACTCAAACTGACACTAACTCAAACTGCCACTAACTCAAAATGACAATAACTCAAACTGACACTAACTCAAACTGCCACTAACTCAAACTGACAATAACTCAGATGAATGAGCCCAGGTATGATGCATAATGATACTCCAGACAACCTGTCTGTCTGTCTGCCTGCCTGTCTGTCTGTCTGTCTGTCTGTCTGTCTGTCTGTCTGTCTGTCTGTCTGTCTGTCTGTCTGTCTGTCTGTCTGTCTGTCTGTCTGTCTGTCTGTCTGTCTGTCTGTCTGTCTGTCTATCTGCCTGCCTGCCTGTCTGCCTACACCCACAGCCCATTAATGAGGTACTGTATAGTACACTGTGTGCCTAGAACTCACTGGAAGAACATATCTTTACACACACAGAACACTTGCAGTGTGTAGATAAGTAGATATTTGCCTGTGCGTATGTGTGTGAGGGTGGGTGGATCTGTGAGTGTGTGTGTGTGTATGTGTGCATGTTTGTGTGTGTATGTGTGTGTGTTAGTAGAATTACAATGAGTCAGCCAAGGTTACACAGTGTTACGTGTAACCTTGGTCTCTGGACGTAGAGGTTCATGGTAACGACGTTTGCTGGCAGGACAGCATTATTTCCACAGCACCTCTGTAGACAAAACAAGCCACAGACGTGTTGTCTACAGTACATTTCTCTCACAGTTACGGAAGAACGCATCTGGAAAATGAGTGCTGCAGAATTAGTTTTGGGTTATGCGGACTGTGATCAAAAGGCCTGAACTTGTTATTGTCTTTTATTAGTATGTGTATAATAAAACAACAAACAATGGCATTTTCTTTTTTTCAAAAACAAATGTATTCACGACCTGGATCAAATATTGTTTTATTATTTGTTATAATAATGAAATAAATTCTAACTAGAAAATCTGCAAGCACCATCAAAGAAAAAAAAGCCATCAAATCCAAGAAACTGAGACTAGTGTATCCTACAAACAGACACACCTTTTAAATATTTTTATATAAAAAGCGAGTACAATATTTTTACACAAATTACAGAGTATGAAAACAAAACAAAACAAGTAAGGTTTTCTCTTTTCCAGATAACAGCTCCTGCCTGGTTTCATCTTTACTGACTAAGGTTTTATATTTTACTGATTGAGTGAATTTTTATATTTGACTGACTGAGTAAGGTTTTATATTTGACTGACTGAGTAAGGTTTTATATTTGACTGACTGAGTAAGGTTTTATATTTTACTGACTGAGTAAGGTTTTATATTTTACTGACTGAGTAAGGTTTTATATTTTACTGACGGAGTAAGGTTTTATATTTGACTGACTGAGTAAGGTTTTATATTTTACTGACTGAGTAAGGTTTTATATTTTACTGACTGAGTAAGGTTTTATATTTTACTGACTGAGTAAGGTTTTATATTTTACTGACGGAGTAAGGTTTTATATTTGACTGACGGAGTAAGGTTTTATATTTGACTGACTGAGTAAGGTTTTATATTTTACTGACGGAGTAAGGTGCAAAACATTTTCCCCTCTCCCAAGACGTCCACATCACAGACATACAATAACTATATTTGGCTCAACATACTTCCTCATTGACCCTTTCTAACATAGCTCCTGCAATATTTGATTTAAACATTTTATCATTGGGGCCCAGAGTTTTTCCTTGTTAAAGTAACATGGTCAGGGAAAACGGAAACCCCTAGCCATCACAGTTTCCTATATCCAACATAGCCATGTAGTTCGCATATACAGCCAACCATTACTATCACACGGTGTGGCCAATCTAGAGTTTCTATATCCATGCTTTTTTCTGCACGATATTAAACGTAAAAACATCCTTCACGACCTCCCCAATGGACGACTTAATCTCATTAGGACAACATCCACAACACCTGTTTACTAGGCCCTGGGACAAGCTCTGTCCAAATATCCACACTCGCACACTACTTAGAATGAAGCAGAGCATTGGGCATGGATCCTAAGTGGTATGCTAGTATGGACATGGGAACATAGCCTTTTGGTTGTTGAACTCGTCATCAAGCTTTGATTATTTGAATCAGCTGTGTAGTGCTAGGGCAACAACCAAAACGTGCACCCCTTGTGGTCCCGAGGACCGAGTTTGGGAAACGCTGGGCTAGCCACTACTGCACAATATTGACATACAATAGAGCAGGGCTCTCCAACCCGGTTCCTAGAAAGCTACCGTCATGTAGGTTTTCGCTCCAACCCGGTTCCTGGAAAGCTACCGTCCTGTAGGTTTTCGCTCCAACCCGGTTCCTGGAAAGCTACCGCCCTGTAGGTTTTAACTCCAACCCGGTTCCTGGAAAGCTACCGCCCTGTAGGTTTTCGCTCCAACCCTAATCTGGAGCACCTGCTTCTAATAATTAGCTGGTTGATAAACTGAATCAGATTAGTTACAACTGGGGGTTGGAGCGAAAACCTACAGGATGGTAGCTCTCCAGGAACAGGGTTGGAGAGCCCTGCAATAGATCCTCTCCTTCCATAGGAATTACCTCTGTGGCTTCTTTCCGTATCCTCTCACAATACAATATGTTTACCTCTTTGTATTCCATCAACAAAATGGACTGGAGGGAAATAAACAAAAACAATAACAACAGTTAAAAGAACCAGGAGGTTGGAAATGAGTGTGTAACAAGTTGTAATGTAACACCCGTTGTTTTCTCTCAACCCCTCAACACCAGTTAAGACAGGACTGCCCAACCCTGCTCCTGGAGAGCTACAGTCCTGTAGGTTTTCGCCCAACCCTAATCTAGCACACCTGATTCTAATAATTAGCTGGTTGATAAGATGAATCAGGTTAGTAACACCTGGGGTTGGAGCGAAAACCTACAGGAGGGTAGCTCTCCAGGAACAGGGTTGGGCAACCCTGAGTTAAGACATGACACCTTGTCCAACAGGGTTGTAGGCCACAGTAAGCAGGTAGTGTGGTGTCATGTCACTGGGCAGACACTAGGAGGAGCTCCTGTTTCTATAATGCCAGAACACTTGGGCCAGTGTATCCTGGAGAAAGCATGTCCTGTCTTGGTGGTGAAACCATGACAACCTCTTTGTTTATTGTTTGCTCCCTCTTTTATTAAACATTGTCATTTGGGATGAGGAGTGAGTATGTAGGGGCTATGTATGTTTGTGTGAAATATTATATTACAAAAGTAGCCTACAATATCTTATAGATTATTCATTGGCAACATTTAAAAAAATCTAAGCACATTTATTTGCCCATTTCATGAAGATATTTTTTTTGAAGATATTTTTTCTCTTCTTAAGAAGTGTGTTCTTACAGATCTCTAATACACTGACCAATTGGTTTGCTACTGAGGACAGTGACAGACACTGGGGTTGGTGGTGTTTCAATAAAGCATCTTTACAACAGGAGTTGGTCGTTGGGTGGTTCTGACCTGCTCTGGCTCTCATGTCCAAGTCTTTCCTTGCCTGCCTTAACAGTTCTTGTGTTGCGTCTCAGTTCTTTCTCTGAGTGACTGGCAGTCAGCAATGTTGATGTCCCCACAGGTCCAGTTTGACCAGAGTCCCACTCCCAGACATGTCTTTAGCCACTAGGCTGTGTGTTGTGAACAGTTGACAGACAACATTTACTGGACCCCAGCTGACAGAAGACCCCTCCCTGGCCTTCAGTGTGTAGGGGTCAAAGGTGAGAGGTCAGAGTGGGTGTATGTATGTTTGTCTGTCAGCTGGTAGTTATAGATAGAGTTGCTGTCTGATGTTGCTTCACTGCAGGACCAGGACAACCCGTGCCTCCTTACTGAACCTCCATACTGAGAGCATGCAGCCATCTCCAGCATATAACAATATAATAATAATAATAATAATAATAATAATAATAATAATAATAATAATCCATACAATAAATTATATTTATATATTTATTATATAAATATAATCATTCAAAATAGTAATAACCCATATTGAACAGCCCATCCACATTAAATTGAGGTGAAACTTAACCATTGGGTTAGTGGGTGTGTTGACGTTTTCTCTGCCTGAGTTGGTTATCCAGCGGTACGGACATTAATTAATTAATTGACAAGACGTCAAACAACAGTCAAGTTTGAACCAAGGAATCCTGATTGAATTCTGTTCAATTTAAAAAGTTGCCTAAACCATTATCTTTTTTTTTTTTTGCCAAGAAAGAAACAAAAATAAAACAAAAACATGGCAATAAACAATAAAAACAACAACACATTTATTTTCATTTTGAAACGCTGAAGCTCAAACCAACATTCATTTTATTAGTTATTTGTGCAAGAAGTAAATAAGCCAATAAAAACAGACAAGGTCAGCTGGGTGTGCTCCTCCAATGAGGAGGCTTGTCACATGACACATTCCCTAAACAGACGTCCAATCACGTCTCCTGACAGTCGAGCGCTACAAAGGAGACCAACACAACAAAAAGGTGGTCGTCACTAGTTACCACAGTCACAAAGTCATAAACCCCACCTATTTCTACAAGTTCTCTTCTTAAAATTGGATTTTATACCTAACCCTAACCTTAATCACACTGCTAACCTTATGCATATCCCTAACCTTAAAGTAAGAACAAAAAGCACATTTATATTTACATGAATTTTTACGATATAGCCAATTTTGACTTTGTGGCTGTGGTAACCTGTGGAAACCTGAAAAGGTCCTATAGACGGGTTGGTTGTTTAGCAACAAAACCCACGTGTGCGCAACTATGGGGCAAAACAGACGGGTTGGCTTAGATGGTTGACAACATGTAAACTATATTTCATCCCCATTGTTTATTGAAAACGTAAATACATTTGCACAATGAGCACTTGTTGTCTCTCAAATACATCGTTACAGTTGTTGGTTAGCTAGCTAGCGAATTTTTGCCATATTAGCATAGATGTGACCTCAAAACAAGACATTGTATCATGAACAAGATAAAACTAGCTGAAACACGCCACCTACGATTCCCCATATGGCATCTTCTTGTCATTGTTGCTAGCTATCTGCAGAATCACAACAAGTCGTGGACTTCTGCCCCTTCGAAGCGTGCAAATCGTTTTCGTGGCGTTGTCAGCTAACCCATCTATTCTGAAAAAGTACATTAATGAAGAAACCAAAGGTATTTTATACTATAGGACCAAATTGAACACAGAAAAGTGTGTGTGTCCACGAAAAAGGTCCTTCTGATTAGAAACATGGAACCAAGAAACCGCCTCGCATCTCAACTCGTTGGACCCAAGAACGTGTCGGACGCTAGGCGAAATGGAGCAAAGAGTGGAAACACTACGGTTTACAACCAGGCCATGTGCAAAAAAAACGTAATCTGAACAGTCTCTCCATCACTTTATCCTCTCACTCTTTCAATTTTTTAAATTAAATGTTTTATCTCTCTCTCTCTTTCATTCTCTGTCTGAATTGAATGAATGAATGTTATTACCTCTGGGGAAGACCTTGGTCTGAGATGAGGGATTAGACCAGACCTTTCCTCTGGGTTTAGAAAGTGCTGAAACAGTACCAAGTCTTATGTGCATCTGTATGGGTTGGTTTTACAAAAGTGGTCCCCACTAATACATGAGGTAATAATGACTGTCATCTGTCTTTTTTCTCTGGACCTTATGAGGGTTAGGGCTAGTGATCAGAGTCCATAGGAGAGAACACCACACACAAACACAGGCACACATTCCCACACACACACACGCACGTACACACACATTCCCACACACAGAGAGAAACAAAAGGCTGTTGGGGACAACCTCATCTCAAGTTAAAAACAACAAAGTGTACACACACACATCGCCATGTACCTGTATGTAACTATCCTATGTCAAACATGCCTCGCAACAGACCACACAGTAGAGACTGGGCTGAGGCCAGGCCAGAGTACCAGTACATAACGCCCATCTTTCTACTGAAACAGGAAAGTTCCTTATTTCAGCAGAGGCTTATAAACAGCATAAATCCACCTGACAACTTGTAGCCAATCATAGTACTACCATCATACCACCTCTCACAAAACACTACATATCTCTGCTACTGACATCATAGTACTACCATCATACCACCCCTCTCACCACTCACTACACCACAAGCATCCCAAGAATGTCTCTCCAAGCATGTACAGTTAAGGTTGCGAATGGAGGGTATATTACTGGAAACTTTCGAATTTTACCAGCAAACTACCAGAATTGTAGTATATTTCAAGGATTTTATGTAATCTATCGCCAGACATCTAGTGGCCCTTTTGGGTTCTTCAGATTATCACAGGTGTCTGTTATTATCTATGTCCCTCTCTCTGGTCTTATCACATGTGAAATATATTAAATAATTCAATAAGAATATTTTAAAATACATTTTTTTATGAAAAATCTGTAAAACATTATCTTAAATATAAACCATCAATTTAGTGAATATCATTGGCGTTTCAGTATGAAAATATGAAATATCCTTAAACATTTATTTTTTTTACACATTTTCATTTAGTTGACTATGTCAATATGTATTTGTTGACAATGTTTTGGTGTCAAACTGGGGGCAGTTGTGTAAAAAGTAAATAGTTTGCAGTCAATTGAAAATAATGCCGTTGTTGATTAGACGCTTAAAAAAATTAATTGGGCTATTTTTTCATGAACCATATGGATACAGATATAAAAAATGAATCCTATATATGAATACTTAAAAAAAAAAGTTATTCAAGTTTAAATGACCAAAGTTACAATAGATTGACATACATTTTCTGTTAATTACCAAAATTACTGAAGATTCCGGTAACTTTGGTAAATTACCAGTAGCTTTGCAACCCCAAGTACAGTAAACCTCTCCCTAGCCAAGAGCCAAGAGCCTGTCTCTGTCTTTCTTTCTGACTTCCTCCTATATATTTTTTGGGGGACTGACATCGTTTTCCTGGACTGCAGAATGTAGAATTTACAGTATCCAGCTTGTTGAAATAGACAGCCAGACTACAAATGAACTGCTAGCTGGAGCATTGATTGACAAAGCATTCCATTTACTGAGGTCAAAGACATCCTTCTACATACCGGTAGGCATGCGTATCCTGACAGGTTTCAGCTACACACACAGACAACACGCACTGTCAATCTCCATTTTCATTCACTCACTCACTCTGCACTAACCCCTCCTGAATCAGTGTAGTGTGAGGCTAATGAGACTGAAGACATTTTAGGGGCACAGTAAAGGGGTACGGACAAAGACATACAGTCCATGGCTAACAAACATCAGACAGGGACAATGCTACACACACTTTGGAGAGAGAAACTATCAACAAAGACAACTATTGCACATACAGTGTGATTCCAAGGGTAACAGGAACCATTATCCTGATAACAACTGGGACTACCTGGGAGTTCCTGAACTAGAAATAAAAAAGAACAGCAGACTACCAATGTGTAGTTGCCACAAGCTCTGCTCTCCCCTGCATCTGATTACGACTGTATTTTAACCTCCCACAACCATAGTACAACTTTAATACAACCTTACTACAACCTTATAACAGTCCACTATATTTACTATACATTATGCTAAATCTCCTGACTGCATGACCCTTACTTTGAGTCCTGTCCTCTACAATCTACCTGTCCTGTCCACTAGGCCTCTGACCTCTGACCCTGTCCACTAGGCCTCTGACCTCTGACCCTGTCCACTAGGCCTCTCACCCCTCCAACTAACCTGACCCTGTCCTGTCCACTAGGCCTCTCACCCCTCCAACTAACCTGACCCTGTCCTGTCCACTAGGCCTTTCACCCCTCCAACTAACCTGACCCTGTCCACTAGGCCTCTGACCTCTGACCCTGTCCACTAGGCCTCTCACCCCTCCAACTAACCTGACCCTGTCCTGTCCACTAGGCCTTTCACCCCTCCAACTAACCTGACCCTGTCCTGTCCACTAGGCCTTTCACCCCTCCAACTAACCTGACCCTGTCCTGTCCACTAGGACTCTCACCCCTCCAACTAACCTGACCCTGTCCACTAGGCCTCTCACCCCTCCAACTAACCTGACCCTGTCCTGTCCACTAGGCCTTTCACCCCTCCAACTAACCTGACCATGTCCTGTCCACTAGGACTCTCACCCCTCCAACTAACCTGACCCTGTCCTGTCCACTAGGCCTCTGACCTCTGACCCTGTCCACTAGGACTCTCACCCCTCCAACTAACCTGACCCTGTCCTGTCCACTAGGCCTTTCACCCCTCCAACTAACCTGACCCTGTCCACTAGGCCTCTGACCTCTGACCTTGTCCACTAGGCCTCTGACCTCTGACCCTGTCCACTAGGCCTCTGACCTCTGACCCTGTCCACTAGGCCTCTGACCTCTGACCCTGTCCACTAGGCCTCTCACCCCTCCAACTAACCTGACCCTGTCCTGTCCACTAGGCCTTTCACCCCTCCAACTAACCTGACCCTGTCCACTAGACCTCTGACCTTGTCCACTAGGCCTCTGACCTCTGACCCTGTCCACTAGGCCTCTCACCCCTCCAACTAACCTGACCCTGTCCACTAGGCCTCTGACCTCTGACCCTGTCCACTAGGCCTCTCACCCCTCCAACTAACCTGACCCTGTCCACTAGGCCTCTGACCTCTGACCCTGTCCACTAGGCCTCTCACCCCTCCAACTAACCTGACCCTGTCCTGTCCACTAGGCCTCTCACCCCTCCAACTAACCTGACCCTGTCCTGTCCACTAGGCCTTTCACCCCTCCAACTAACCTGACCCTGTCCACTAGGCCTCTGACCTCTGACCCTGTCCACTAGGCCTCTCACCCCTCCAACTAACCTGACCCTGTCCTGTCCACTAGGCCTTTCACCCCTCCAACTAACCTGACCCTGTCCTGTCCACTAGGCCTTTCACCCCTCCAACTAACCTGACCCTGTCCTGTCCACTAGGACTCTCACCCCTCCAACTAACCTGACCCTGTCCACTAGGGCCTCTCACCCCTCCAACTAACCTGACCCTGTCCTGTCCACTAGGCCTTTCACCCCTCCAACTAACCTGACCATGTCCTGTCCACTAGGACTCTCACCCCTCCAACTAACCTGACCCTGTCCTGTCCACTAGGCCTCTGACCTCTGACCCTGTCCACTAGGACTCTCACCCCTCCAACTAACCTGACCCTGTCCTGTCCACTAGGCCTTTCACCCCTCCAACTAACCTGACCCTGTCCACTAGGCCTCTGACCTCTGACCTTGTCCACTAGGCCTCTGACCTCTGACCCTGTCCACTAGGCCTCTGACCTCTGACCCTGTCCACTAGGCCTCTGACCTCTGACCCTGTCCACTAGGCCTCTCACCCTCCAACTAACCTGACCCTGTCCTGTCCACTAGGCCTTTCACCCCTCCAACTAACCTGACCCTGTCCACTAGACCTCTGACCTTGTCCACTAGGCCTCTGACCTCTGACCCTGTCCACTAGGCCTCTCACCCCTCCAACTAACCTGACCCTGTCCACTAGGCCTCTGACCTCTGACCCTGTCCACTAGGCCTCTCACCCCTCCAACTAACCTGACCCTGTCCACTAGGCCTCTGACCTCTGACCCTGTCCACTAGGCCTCTCACCCCTCCAACTAACCTGACACACTGCTTTGATTGTGAAGCTGACCTAAGCAGACATTGAAGATGTGGATTCCTGTGTGTGTGTTTATTTAGTTTACTCCTAAAAAAAGAACAACAGAGTTAAACAGGTGAATCTCTGGGTTCATTTCACACTAATCTCTACACGCAATCATTTCCACTGTTACTTAATATGTCTCTAAACGAAAATACTGCGTGAGTGTGTGTGTGGGAACTAGAGAGTGGAACTAGAGAGTGGAAGGAAACAGTGCTAGGGGGAAGAAAAAGGCAGTTGCACATACAATGAGTGTACAAAACATTAAGAACACCTTTCTATATATTTAGTTGCACCCCCATGGACTCTACAAGGTCGAAAGCGTTCCACAGGGATCCTGGCCCATGTTGAGTCCAATGCTTCCCACAGTTGTGTCAAGTAGGATGGATGTCCTTTGGGTGGTGGACCATTCTTGATACACACAGGAAACTGTTGAGCGTGAAAAACCCAGCAGCGTTGCAGTTCTTCATACAAACCGGTGCGCCTGGCACCTACTACCATACCTGGTCAGTCTAAGTCATGTTCTTAATGTTTTGTACACTCAGTGTATAAGGCCAGGCCATTGATAGAAGGTAGCTAGCGGTTGCCGAGGTTAAACTAACTAACTGGCTGCTGAGGTTCTAGAGAAGGTATGAGAGAGGCTGGCTGGCTATGGGGTCATCATGGGTACCTGAACTAGGGGTCATAGGTTAAAGGTCACTAGTGGGTGTAACATTATGGGCACTGTAGTCCATATTGGACTGTCTGTCACTGCATATGTGAAAATCTCCCTGAATTTTCTGAATGGCAGGCCGTACAACTGCAACAACTTAATAGGAATTGAATGGTGCTAAAATGACTAGGCTGGTTCGTTAATGGCTGGCTGGGTTCTTTGAAGGGGGGGGGGGGGGTTGATTGACATGTTATAGCCAGTCAGAGAGAGAGATGGGAGGGAAGGCTTCACCCCCATCTCTCTCTAGACACAGCTTCACCCCCCATCTCTCTCTAGACACAGCTTCACCCCCCATCTCTCTCTAGACACAGCTTCACCCCCATCTCTCTAGAGACACAGCTTCACCCCATCTCTCTCTAGACACAGCTTCACCCCCATCTCTCTCTAGACACAGCTTCACCCCATCTCTCTCTAGACACAGCTTCACTCCCATCTCTCTCTAGACACAGCTTCACTCCCATCTCTCTAGATACAGCTTCACCCCCCATCTCTAGAGACACAGCTTCACCCCATCACTCTAGAAAGAGCTTCACCCCATCTCTCGAGAGCTTCACTCCCCATCGTTAGAGACACAGCTTCACTCCCCAGCTCTCTAGACACAGCTTCACCCCCATCTCTAGAGACACAACTTCACTAACCATCTCTCTAGACACAGCTTCACTCCCCATCTCTCTAGACACAGCTTCACTCCCCATCTCTCTAGACACAGCTTCACTCCCCATCTCTCTAGACACAGCTTCACTCCCCATCTCTCTAGACACAGCTTCACTCCCCATCTCTCTAGACACAGCTTCACTCCCCATCTCTCTAGACACAGCTTCACTCCCCATCTCTCTAGACACAGCTTCACTCCCCATCTCTCTAGACACAGCTTCACCCCCCATCTCTCTAGACACAGCTTCACTCCCCATCTCTCTAGACACAGCTTCACTCCCCATCTCTCTAGACACAGCTTCACTCCCCATCTCTAGAGACACAGCTTCACTCCCCATCTCTCTAGACACAGCTTCACTCCCCATCTCTCTAGACACAGCTTCACTCCCCATCTCTAGAGACACAGCTTCACTCCCCATCTCTCTAGACACAGCTTCACTCCCCATCTCTAGAGACACAGCTTCACTCCCCATCTCTCTAGACACAGCTTCACTCCCCATCTCTAGAGACACAGCTTCACTCCCCATCTCTCTAGACACAGCTTCACTCCCCATCTCTCTAGACACAGCTTCACTCCCCATCTCTCTAGACACAGCTTCACTCCCCATCTCTCTAGACACAGCTTCACTCCCCATCTCTAGAGACACAGCTTCACTCCCCATCTCTCTAGACACAGCTTCACTCCCCATCTCTCTAGACACAGCTTCACTCCCCATCTCTCTAGACACAGCTTCACTCCCCATCTCTCTAGACACAGCTTCACTCCCCATCTCTAGAGACACAGCTTCACTCCCCATCTCTAGAGACACAGCTTCACTCCCCATCTCTCTAGACACAGCTTCACTCCCCATCTCTCTAGACACAGCTTCACTCCCCATCTCTCTAGACACAGCTTCACTCCCCATCTCTCTAGACACAGCTTCACTCCCCATCTCTCTAGACACAGCTTCACTCCCCATCTCTAGAGACACAGCTTCACTCCCCATCTCTAGAGACACAGCTTCACTCCCCATCTCTAGAGACACAGCTTCACCCCCCATCTCTAGAGACACAGCTTCACCCCCCATCTCTAGAGACACAGCTTCACTCCCCATCTCTCTAGACACAGCTTCACTCCCCATCTCTAGAGACACAGCTTCACTCCCCATCTCTAGAGACACAGCTTCACCCCCCATCTCTCTAGAGACACAGCTTCACCCCCCATCTCTAGAGACACAGCTTCACTCCCCATCTCTCTAGACACAGCTTCACTCCCCATCTCTCTAGACACAGCTTCACTCCCCATCTCTCTAGACACAGCTTCACTCCCCATCTCTCTAGACACAGCTTCACTACCCATCTCTCTAGACACAGCTTCACCCCCCATCTCTCTAGACACAGCTTCACTCCCCATCTCTAGAGACACAGCTTCACTCCCCATCTCTAGAGACACAGCTTCACCCCCCATCTCTAGAGACACAGCTCCACTCCCCATCTCTCTAGACACAGCTT
This sequence comes from Coregonus clupeaformis, assembly GCF_020615455.1. Lineage (NCBI taxonomy): Eukaryota > Metazoa > Chordata > Actinopteri > Salmoniformes > Salmonidae > Coregonus > Coregonus clupeaformis. The sequence continues at coordinate 171,421 of NW_025534049.1, forward strand.
CACTCCCCATCTCTCTAGACACAGCTTCACTCCCCATCTCTAGAGACACAGCTTCACTCCCCATCTCTAGAGACACAGCTTCACTCCCCATCTCTCTAGACACAGCTTCACTCCCCATCTCTGGCTGGCCATCACAGGGAAGTATGAAAGGAGGAAAACTCTAATGGGTTCTAACGTAACACCAATACTGTAGCCCACCCCCAGCTAATCCTTCTCCTCTCCTCTCCTCTCCTCTCCTCTCCTCTCCTCTCCTCTCCTCTCCTCTCCTCTCCTCTCCTCTCCTCTCCTCTCCTCTCCTCTCCTCTCTCCAGTGCTGCTGCTGCCTAAACATTCTACTTTGAGAGAGACTTCAGTCAGTGTTGGGAGCATATCAAAGCATGTTATATCATATCTCTCCCTCCCCCTCCTCTCTCTCTCTCTCTCTCTCTCTCTCTCTCTCTCAAATACACAGTTACACACAGGCTGGCTAGATGCTAGATGCTTGTTGTCTAACTATTGCCATTGGAAAGCAGCTCCCACACCACTGCCATGGTGCTTCACATTTGCACTAGAAAACATTACCTGAAAGGGTTTGATTGGTGAGGGGTGTTAGTGTGTGTTGTTGTTTTACTGAATGATCCCATTTAGGTAGGAGTTAGTCAGTTAGAACAATACTTAACTAGGGTCTCATTTTGGTTCAATGTGTATGAATGCAAAAAACATATATGTAATGGTTTAAATATCTATTATTTTACCAAGGTGAGGCTCAAGAAGCAAAAGTCATTATTATGTCCGTCCTGCCCTTACACACACACACACACACACACACACACACACACACACACACACATAAACTACCTTTAGAAGACATAATCAAACAATGTTATAAAAGAAAAAATGAAAATGCACTGCCATGGTGTTGATCTGAGAAACCCTGTTTTATTTTTTTTAAATAAAGCATTTTCAAATCTTATACATGGTGTACACTCACTCACACACACACCACCACCACCATCCATCTGACTTTACCCATCCATCCATCCATCCATCCATCCGTCGAAGTCACACAACCATCCGTCCATCACCACGGCGATCACCCGCACCCACCCTCCTATTTCACCACGCTCCAGGTAGAAGTTCCTCTTAACCACAGATCTAGGATCAGATTACCCTATACCCACTCCTAACACTAACCGTTAGGGGGATGAACTAAACATCTGAACCTACATCAGTGGCTAGAAGCAACTTCTACATCCTTCTCCTACTCTGCCACATCTTCTACCACCTAAACACACCTGAAAATCTAGTACAATCAGAGAGCTCAACAGGTGTACCTGCTTGTGGCCCCGCCCCAGGCTCCAAGACCGACCGACACTCCTCCACACTGTCTCTCAACCAAACCCCCAACAAGTGGGTGGGACTTGGACGTGCCACAGATGTGATTGACAGTGTGGTGGTCCAATGAGGAGCACAGTCGAGAGCATCGGAGCCAATCAGCAGGGAGCACACTTGTTAAGTAACTGCTACATTTCAGTAAAATGGGGTTTCAGCCATAGAGAATGACAGAGACCTCTAGTAGCCAAAAGGCTGTATTAGCATGGGCAGCACCATTGAGGGCTTCCACCATTTTAATGTAGTCAACTGGGTGGGACTTCCAACTTCGTTGGCTGATTGCTCCTGGTGACCCTGTTGGAGTCATGTCCAACCGGGTCATCAGGAGGGATCAGCCAATAGTGAAGAAGAAAATTGACTACTTTAAAATCGAGATAGCCTCAATGGTGCTTCCCATGCTGTCACAGACACTATAATGGCACAGATACAAAGATGAGTCCTCTATCTATCTCTATGCTTTCAGCTCGCTGTGTGTGTGTGTGTGTGTGTGTGTGTGTGTGTGTGTGTGTGTGTGTGTGTGTGTGTGTGTGCAACCTGGCTGAAAACATAGGTGTCTCTGAAATGGCATCCTGTTCCTTATATAGTGGCCCCGTGTAGCTCAGTTGGTAGAGCATGGCGCTTGCAATGCCAGGGTTGTGGGTTCGTTCCCCACGGGGGGCCAGTATGAAAAAATTTATGCACTCACTAACTGTAAGTCGCTCTGGATAAGAGCGTCTGCTAAATGACTAAAATGTAAAATGTAAAAATAGTGCACTACTTTTGGCCAGTGCACTATATAGGGAATAGGGTACCATTTGGGACATGTCACCCAACTGACTACCTCTCCAGATGTGCAAATTGCAAGATTCTCTTAAGTAGAGCTCCAAAAACAGAAACACTGGACATTTAACAGTGGATATATCAAATTAAGTTATATGATATTTCTATACACATTTACATACACACACACACAAACAAACAAACACACATTGCACAGTGCACTGAGCATCACTAAAGTCTCCTACTCATATATCTTGGCTTCTCTATATCATCAAGGGGAAACATCTATGCAACAAAAGTATTTGTATACATATAAAATGTATACCAACAAGTATGAAATACATACTGTCCTCCCTCGCCTTTAGGAGAGTGTATTCCGTTTGTGTCAGAGGAGGCTGGTGGGAGGAGCTATAGGAGGACAGGGTCATTGTAATGGCTGGAATGGAATCAATGGAATGGTACCAAACACATCAAACATCTGGAAACAGCCATTACAATGAGCCCGTCCTCCTATAGCTCCTCCAACCAGCCTCCTCTGGTGTGTGTGTACTTACACATACCTGCATTCATGCACACTTGCATACAGACATGCGTCCAGAGTGTCTGTAGCGCTCTCTCAGTCTTGTCCACAACATACCTGGACATTCTCACGTTGCTCTTCCCCAGTTCCTGCCTATTCCCATTCTTTGCCCAATCTCCTTTTGGACTTTATTGACATTTTGATATCCTTGAAAAGGCAGTTATGTGTCATTTTTTTGACCACACCCATATTTTGAAGAGCATGTTCTGATTGGAGAAAAGTGCCTCAACAAAAAGCACTCTTCTGCTATTATATCTTCCTCTATATTCCTGTTTTCTTTCTCTCTTTCTTTCCCTCTCCTAACTGGCACTCTCTCCATCACCTGTCACATTCATCCCTTTCAAAAGTCAAGTGACTTCGTGACCCCATGACCATCATGACACTATGACATCATCATGACCCCTTCAATGTTCTAAAGTGCTGCTGTCACAGAGTTCTACTTCTTCCTCATGTCAAAATAACAAAAACCTACAGTACTGTGTTAATGAAGCGAGAGCAATAATAATAATAATAATAATAATAATAATAATAATAGTTGTATTATCATCAGTTGGTGAGTGTGACAGGTGTGCAAATGCAAGCGCTTCAAGACAACATGCTGTCCCTCTCCTCTCTTAAGACTCAACACAGACTCTCTGACAGCGTCCCAAATGGACCCTACTCCCTATATAGTGCACTACTTTTGACCAGGGCCCATGAGGATAGGGCCTTGGTAAAAAGCAGTGCACTATATAGTGAAATAGGGTGCCATTTTGGGACGTAACCTCTCTCTCTCGCCACAAGAATAAAAAGGAAAAGGTTGCACCAAGTAATAATCATCTTCCTCTGAATAATCCCATAGTTCATGTAGTCGACTCAGTGTGATTGTAAATGTATGTAGAGTATAAAGGAATAACATAAACATTTTACTTAACCACCCTCGGTCAAACTATACATACATACCGTATGTGACCCCCGATCTCAAAGTTTTAGACAATCAGCAAATATATCATTATCAACTCACTGGGCAAGATAGGAGAGGTTCAAAGGTGAGAAGGGAAACATTGACAAGCAAAACTAAATAAAACGTTTCCGGAATAATAACATAATGACTCCACTGTCACCCAAACATAACAAAGGAAGGAAGAGTTCCCTCTTTCTGGTGGCCCACTGGCGCGGCCTGATGACCTCGCCTGGCTGGTCTGGCCCTGCTGGGTGACATCACCTAAGTGGTCTAGTTAGATGAGTGTCGAGGCATCTGGTGACCCCTTGTTTAGGACTAGATGTGTAGTTCTAACCTTCTGTCAGAGACAAATAAAGGTTATTATAAATCCTCTTTTATTAATGAGGGTTTCAATGTGTTCAAGTCCTTTTTTTACTGTGTTTTATCTAAAGACGACTTGAGTCGCTCAGGATAGATGACATCATATCAACTCAGTCTGCCACCATGGCAATGGGTGGCGTGGAGAGTGATTCCGTCCAGACATCCTGAACACTCTCGTCAGTAGTGCCCTCTACCAGGAAGTGACATCACAAAGGAAGTGGCATCACTCACCGGTCTACATTATGGCAGCTTAGTCATGTCCTAGGTCCTATGGGAAAGCTAACTACATATTTCAATCATTTAATTAAGTTGTCCACCTGCAGCCATCAAATGACCAGAGAGGTATCAAGCAGCGCTCGTGTGCCACAAACTCACCAATTAAAAATGTACTATACTTCACAAAATCCCTTGCCCAGAGATTTGTTGGAAAATCCCAAAGCAAATGCACCGATTGCTCGTTGACGTAATGCCGAACGCATCTATTACAATGTTAATACTAACATGGACTTAATGTAAGGTGATAACATGGGTCAAATTTCGCCTACAGTCATCCGGATAGCAAATAAAAACAATAAAAAAATCTAAAACAAAGTAGTTAAAATGAAAAATTTAAGAGGGCATTCTTTCTTTTTCCATGTCTCCATCCAATCCCCATTTGAATTAACAGTCTTGTTTTAACCTCCTGCCTTCACTACTTGCCTATATTTGACCTGCCTTCGATGCTGATCTTTACCTCCTGAGTGATAAAGGAAGGTTTGGGCAGAGTCAACGGGGGCTCCTCCTCGCTCCTCTCCACCTTACGGCCCTCAGGGGCCGACCACCTCCTCTTGCGGCTCGCCGGCTTGGCTGCACCCCTGCTGGATTCTGAATCTCCAGGCTGGCCTCTTTTCAAGTTGGCCTCCCCCCCGACGCCGAACCTCAGTTCTCCATTCTCTGAGGCGATCTGAACACCTCCAACCACCACTCCCCCACTTCCACTGGAGCCTCTATGGCCCACCCCGTTCTCCTGCTCCCCGTGCCTGCCTGACCCCCTTCCACCCCGGGAACACCTGGAGGGTTTGAGGGGCCCGTGGATGGAGCCCATGTTGCAGCTAGTAGTGATCTCCATGGCCTGGTTCTGGGTCTGCTGGGTCTTCTTCAGGGAGCCGTTCCTCAGGTTCTTCAGGGTGAGGGAGATGCAGACGTCCCCCACTGACAGCTTGGTGCAGGGTAGTTCTAACAGCTGAGTGGTCCGGTCCGGGCAGCACGATGACCAGCCCTGGCCGAATACGAAGAAGGGATACTCGACCAGCACCTCCACACTCACCTGGGGGAGAGAGAGGGGGAGAGAGAGGGGGAGAGAGGGGGGGAGAGATAATGAAAGAGATTGAGAGGAGAGGAAAATAGATGGAGATAACAGACAGGAGAAAATCAAGTTCCACATCAGACATAATATATACCAACTCAGAGAAGAAACCATCTCAAAGAAACATCAGAAAACCACAGGAGATGAGGACAGAGAAAAGAGAAGAATGAAGTCTCTGATATAGTACTGATACAGTACTGATACAGTCATGGTATAGTCATGATATAGTCATGATATAGTCATGGTATAGTCATGATATATTACTGATATAGTACTTATATAGTACTGATACAGTACTGATACAGTCATGATATAGTCATGGTATAGTCATGATAGTCATGATATAGTCATGGTATAGTCATGATATATTACTGATATAGTACTTATATAGTACTGATACAGTACTGATACAGTCATGATATAGTCATGGTATAGTCATGATATATTACTGATATAGTACTTATATATTAATGATATAGTACTGATACAGTCATGATATACAGTGAGGGAAAAAAGTATTTGATCCCCTGCTGATTTTGTACGTTTGCCCACTGACAAAGAAATGATCAGTCTATAATTTTAATGGTAGGTTTATTTGAACAGTGAGAGACAGAATAACAACAACAAAAATCCAGAAAAACGCATGTAATCACATAGGCCTATAATATCAAATGCAAAGACAAGATTAAATTGAGAATAGTGAGGTAGCCTACGGAATTGAGCGCAATGGTGCATTAATGGCGGATTTCAAATATGGACAGTCCAGGGATATTTTATCGGCAATCTTGAAAATAAATGACCTTACCAGACACTTTCATAGACAATTGTATTTAGTCGAAAACATAAATCGGAAACTAATACAATTATAACAGTAAGCTACACCAACATTAGTTTACATTTATACAGTGTCGGTTAAATTGCTGTGGTAAACAAGGAAATATTTTATTTCAATTGTACTGAATGCTTGTGAAAGAGATAAATCGTCTGTTCAAAAAGGACTAAATTGTTCCCATGATAATACCAACCAGAGGGCGAACATATATTGAAAAACTTTGGTTGCAGGCAGGTAACACCGACATCTTTTAGGGAGCGGTAATGAGGTAATAATGGTCGCAATTGATATCAGCTGTGTGGGTGAATTTAGTGCGTATTGATGGTTTAATGAGACATCAGCTGGCGATAATCTAGTGCCATCGATGGTTACAATAGGCCCCTTGTTATACAATAGGCCCCCCATTCTGTAGGTTATTCGTTAGCCTATACATTGTGACATCATGATGAAAGGTGTGAAAACCCATAATAGGCTACTGTTTGTTTCACTGGCTGAGTTGATGAGCTGATTTGGGCCATCAGTTGATTGACAGCTTATTGAGCAGCTTGTTTAACAGTTGAATTCACCATCGCCACTCCTGCATTTCGCGCCAACCTGGTCTCTTTAATCATGAGAAAATGATATGGTCATTATCATTGAAGAATCTGGCATTTTGCTGCACCCATGTGTTAATGTTAAAGTCCTCCCACTGTTAAATAGCATACTGTTAGACCTCTACCGTCATTGTACTGTATGATCATTATATTATACAAGTCTATTATTAACAGTATTTATTTTACCTTTTGTAATTTTTTAGCTTTTATTTAAGAGCTAGAACAATGTTTGATAAACAGGTGGAGGGTGAGTCAAAGGGCAGCGGGCCGAATTCCAACCCCATTGCTGATTCTGGCAGATGTGTGCCGGGGGTCAGTGGCTGTAACCGTTGGACACTGAGGCTGCCAATCATTTATTCTGCCTATTGCTTGCCTTGAACATTTAATAAAAAACAACTGATTTTCCCTGACAAAAAATACATCCACCCCCTAAAAAAAAAATATGTCAGTTTATTATAATCCATGTAATAATTCACACGAGACGCGCAAGAGCCTGCATGTAGCCTACAACTGACACCTAGTGGACCTGCAGTCTAAAATAGCCTACAACTGACGCCCAGTGGACCTGCAGTCTAAAATAGCCTACAACTGACGCCCAGTGGACCTGCAGTCTAAAATAGCCTACAACTGACGCCCAGTGGACCTGCAGTCTAAAATAGCCTTCATTGCTTATAAACACAAAGAGGCTGACAGAACAGATGACAACGTTTAGCTTAAAATGTTGATCAACTATTATTTCCTCACATTATAAGCGCAGCAATGGTCACATGGTAACACACCCGAATGTCCCAGAACGCAAGTAGCGGGAAAACGCCGGTCTAATGCGCACCACACACGCAGGCAGTTTCATATGACAGAGATGGAAATACATACAGTATCTGTAAAAAATTCAGAAAGAGGGGAGATCTGAAATATTTGGATGTGAATGTCTGTCTCAGTTGACCGTCATCTATTCCAGTATGACTAGCATACTTACTAGCCTATTCAATCTCTGTCTTGCACACATCAATGAACCATCATCATGTCCCAGATTCATGGTAAAGAGGTGCCTAATTCCAGTCCATATGATAGGCCTACAGTATGAATAGCCCAATCACGATAACAGCCTATATTTAAGAGTCATGCCCCCCCGGCCCTGCCCCTTTGTTTGCGCGCTGTCGGACCACCATTGGACTGGTATATATTGTATAAATTGCTAGTTGGGCCATGGGGTGGGGACATTCCAATGAGTTGGGCCCAGGGCTGTTGGAACAGAATCTGTTGTATTTATAAACAGTTTAAGGTACAATGTAGGTGGGGTACCCCCCCCAAAAGGTTATGACTCCCCTTCGTGTTCGTGAGAGTCTCCCCTTTCAATGCTTATTAGATTGTAGCTCAAACAGTTCGGTGATGAAAAACACCGCCTTTACAAGCCCCATGTTATGGAATAAGTGCAAGCTTTATATCGGCGGAAAGAAAGGATTGAGCTGCAGCCACTGCAAGACACAGGAAGTCTCTAGTATAAACACACAAGGAGCTATTCAATATTCAAAATGATGGCACGTCACACTTGTGATTATCAATGTTATATTGATGCACAAACATGATTAGCGTTCTCTCACCTGAGCGCGGTGCTCACCCACAGAGAACTGTACGATTGCCAAGTTGGGTGTGTGGCTGCCGTCGATGCGTTCTACAGTGGACGAGTCTATCTTCAGCTCGCTGCTTATCTCAGCGCTCTGGATGAAGTCGTCCGTCTTCAGGTCCTCCACGCGCTTCAGCTCCCCGTCCGCCAGCTGGATGATGGAGCCCTTGATAAAGTAGGGTGGCAGCGAGGGGCCTGAGGGGGCAGAGGAGGGGGCCGGGAGGGGTGGGACCACCGGGAGGTGTAGCTGGGCCTGGACCACGCTCCCCCCGGCCCCGGCAGGGTGGGACAGAGGAGGGTAGGGGGCCGGGACCTCGAATAGATGCTCCTCTTTGGGGTTGGGGTTAGTGGTGGTGGTGGCGTAGGCGTGGGGCTGTGGTTGGGTTGTGGTGGCTATGTGGGCAGCATGGGTAGCCTCCAGGCTGGTGACCCCGGCCCCACTGACGGGGATGATGATAGGTTGAGACCCTGGGGCCCCTGGGATGAGAAGGTGCTGGGGAAGACTGGTGTGGTACTGCTGCCCCCCTGCACCCCCAGACAGATAGCTGATGATGGGCTGCCCACCGTGGCCAGCCTGGTAGAAGTTGGTGGAGAGTTGGCCCAGGGAGGGGGGTGATGCATCGCTGGCGTTGTGTGTGGTCTGGATGACCGTGTGGGTGTGGGGGGAGCTGACGGCTGCCTTAAGACTCTCCACATTGAGCTGAGGGGGGAAGGTGAACGTGGAGGAGGTGGAGGAGGAGGTGCGGTACACAGGTTTACCCAGGAGAAGGCTGCTTTTCTCTGGGTGCGAGGCAGAGGAGGGGGGTAGTTTGTTGGGGCTCTGGTGGTCTTGTCCTCCGTGGCTGTTGGGCATGAGAGAGGTCCGTAGCCCTGAGGCATCATGGGAGGTATAGGTCTCATAGTGATGCTGGGAGCTCTGCTGCTGGTGGAGCTGGTGATGGGAGGAAGAGGAGGAAGAGGAGGAGGATGAGGATGGGGTTCCTTTGCTTTCCTTTCTCTCAAAGCGGCTCCTCTTCTCCAGCTCTCCATTGTGCAGCTCCCTGGGCTGGCCCTCCTCTCTCTTAGTCAGGGGCCCCTCGGAGCCGGGGCACGCATACTGGACCAGCACCTGGGAGCTACCGCTGAAGGCCAGGGTGTGGTGGGGGTCGGGGTGCATGTGGTGGGTCCCACCGTGGGGCGAGGGGGCAGTCCGGGGGTCCACACTCTGAGAGGAACCAGAGAGCTGGATGTACTGGGGGCCAGTGTCCGACACAGCCAGGCCCGGGGGTAGGGACTGGGACTGGGGTGGGGGGCGACCTGGACCCACAGAGTGGTGCTGGTCCAGCTTGGTGGCGGTGTTGGGGTAGGAGCATTGGGATGTGGAGGTGGGTGGAGGGGGGAGCTGGGAGGAGATGTAGCCAGCATAGGGGCCTGTGTAAGGGGAACTGATGAACTGGAGGTTGGGGGGCAGCTGGGTATAGTGGATGCCCCCCCCTGATTGGGACAGAGGAGAGGTGTACATGGCAGGGAGGGATGTGGTCACCACACTGGACTGATGTGATGAAGAGGAGGAGGAGATGGAACAGATGGAGGAAGGGACCAGGAAGTCTAAGTGTGTGGTGCCGGTGGAGTATAGCGGTTTGTACTGGGTCACGTCAGACTCACTGGGAGTGCTGGTACGCTGCCCAGCTCTACCACCATCCCTGTTACCTCCGCTACTGTCTCTGTTGTGCCCGCCGGCTACGCTGGCCAGCCATGCCAGGTTCTCTCCTCGCTGGGTCTCGCTGGCGGGCGCCATCACCAGGGGCCTCTCATCCGCAGTGCTGGCTGGGAAATCTCTCTTCTTGGGGGGCAGACACTCGTTGCTGCGTTCATGGTTGGACTTCATACTGTTGTCTTTTCTCTCTGGTAGATAGGAGGTTGGAGGAGGTAGAGAGGGCGGGAAGGTCCTGTAGCTCAGCGTCTGTCGAATGCCTGGCTCTGGCTCAGCAGGGAGCAGAGAGAGGCACACCTGCCGTTGCCGTGGGAGCAGCACGAGTCACACCTGGCGTTGTCGTGGAGAGAGGAGGAGAGCCGTCCGTCAGCTTCATGCGGAATCATTTCCCTTTGAGAGCTAGCCTTCTGGACGGCAGCAGGATCCTGGGGAACACAGAGAACAAACATGTTAGATTAGGCTCTCTGAAACACACACACACACACACACACACACACAATAGAATAGCCTTGTCTACAAGACAATCTCTTTATCATACAATGACACATTACAACAGGAGGAGAGAGTATTGGGGTTAAACAGCATTCCAATGCCCATCCCGGGAAGATGAGATGCGCGCTTGCATGTGTGTGTGTGTGTGTGTGTGTGTGTGTGTGTGTGAGCAACCATTTCTGCCATCTGTGAGCGTTGTGTGTGTTGCGTCGGTGAGAGGGGGGAACACTCAGTGTGAAGCTCAATAATAATGTTCACGCAGCTCCACACACACACACACACACACACACACACACACACACACACACACACACACACACACACACACACACACACACACACACACACACACACACACACACACACACACACACACACACACACACACACACACACACACACAATCTCGTTCTTTCTCTCCCTCCCTCACACACATGCACGCACAGAAACCCAACAACCTCTGAATTCCTGACACACATTCAACTACTCAAAGGAATACCACATACAGTATCTCTGCAAGCACATTATAAATCGATCCAAAGATTGACAAGAGGCAGGCTATGCTCTACTAATGAGCCACAGACTGAGCATACGAACACAGCTAACTGTCGACTCTCAGTCCAAACATGTCTAGTCTGTGTGTAGCCATTAAGATTTTACAGTGCATTCTGAAAGTATTCATACCCCTTGATTTTTTCCATATCATGTTACATTAGAGCCTTATTCTAAAATGGATTAAATAAAAATGTTTTCCTCATCAATCTACACACAACACCCCATAATGACAAAGAGAAAACAGGTTTTTAGAAATGTTTGCAAAACAGAAATACGGTATTTACTTAAGTATTCAAACCCTTTGCTATGAGACTAGAAATTGAGCTCAGGTGCATCCTGTTTCCATTGATCATCCTTGAGATGTTTCTACAACTTGATTGGAGTCCACCTGTGGTAAATTCAATTCATTGGACATGATTTGGAAAGGCACACACCTGTCTATATAAGGTCCCACAGTTAACAGGGCATGTCAGAGCAAAAAGACATGAGGTCAAAGAAATTGTCCGTAGAGCTCGAGACAGGATTGTGTCGAGGCACAGATCTGGGGAAGAGTAGCAAAAAATGTCTGCAGCATTGAAGATCCCCAAGAACACAGTGGCCTCCATCATTCTTGAATGGAATAAGTTTGGAACCACCAAGACTCTTCCTAGAGCTGGCAGCCCGGCCAAACTGAGCACTCGGGGAAGAAGGGCCTTGGTCAGGGAGTTGACCAAGAACCCGATGGTCACTCTGAAAGAGTTCCTCTGTGGAGATGGGAGAACCTTCCAGGAGGACAGCCATCTCTGCAGCACTCCACCAATCAGGCCTTTATGGTAGAGTGGCCAGACGGAAGCCACTCCTCAGTAAAAGGCACATGACAGCCCGTTTGGAGTTTGTCAAAAGGCACCTAAAGGACTCTCAGACCATGAGAAACAAGATTCTCTGGTCTGATGAAACAAAGATTGAATTATTTGGCCTGAATGCAAAGTGTCATGTCTGGAGGAAACCTGGCAGCATCCCTACCGTGAAGCATGGTGGTGGCAGCATCATGCTGTGGGGATGTTTTTCAGCGGCAGACTGGGAGACTAGTCAGGATCGAGGGAAAGATTAACGGAGCAAAGTACAGAGAGATACTTGATGAAAACCTGCTCCAGAGCGCTCAGGACCTCAGACTGGGTCAAACGTACACCTTCCAACAGGACAACGACCCTAAGCACACAGCCAAGACAACGCAGGAGTGGCTTCGGGACAAGTCTCTGAATGTCCTTGAGTGGCCCAGCCAGAGCCCGGACTTGAACCAGATCGAACATCTCTGGAGAGACCTGAAAATAGCTGTGCAGCGATGCTCCCCATCCAACCTTACAGAGCTTGAGAGTATCTGCATAGATCAATGGGAAAAAACGATTTAATCAATTTCAGAATAAGGCTGTAACGTAACAATGTGGGGTCTGAATACTTTCAGAATGCACTGTATGTATTGCTCACTTAGACAACCTTGTTTTTAGGCTGATACCAGCTAAACAACATCAATAGCTGAACAGGCACTATACAGATGTAGGATCTTAATTTGAGCCAATTTGCTACAGCAGGAAATAATCCTGCAGCAACAGGAATTATTATACAGATTATAATTAATGGACATTTTGTGTAGGGGTTGATACATTTTTCGTTAGGGCAAATCAAGTCTGACAAGTGGAAATTACATACTTTAGAAGCCTTTTTAAACCTTGAATACACGTTTGAATTTCCTGCTGTGCAGGAAAAATCTCAGAAACAAAAGAGTGATCAAATGATGATCCTACATCTGTAGCTTTGTAGTGTGTGTGTGTGTATGTACTATAGCTTGATTGCCTATCCACCCACTAGTAAAGACTAGTAAAGACACAACTGGCAGAAAACAACACGGTCAAAGACCCAATGTTTCCTCCTGTTATGGCTGGTTTCATATTCCCCAATGAGCTTTATCGATTGCAACCACCCTGTGTGTGTGTGTGTGTGTGTGTGTGTGTGCGCTCTGTGTGTGTGTGTGTGTGTCTGCACTCTGTGTGTGGGTCATTTTGCATTTTAATGATCTATGAGGTGTCGTGCGCACACACACACACACACACACACACACACACACACACACACACACATTATTATTATTAGGGTGTCTGTTTATCCTCTAATATCATGTAGAATAGGTAGATGAAAGAGAGCATTCTCATCTCATCAAGACACTAGCTTCTGTCTCCATCGTATATACAACTTTTATCTATTCATTCAGCCTCAATACACTATTTCACCAGGCAGTTAAAATGCTTCAATCAAGAGAGTTACAGTGCTTCAATCAAGGGAGTTACAATGCTTCAATCAAGAGAGTTACAGTGCTTCAATCAAGAGAGTTACAGTGCTTCAATCAAGAGAGTTACAGTGCTTCAATCAAGAGAGTTACAATGTTTCAATCAAGAGTTACAATGCTTCAATCAAGAGAGTTACAATGCTTCAATCAAGAGAGTTACAATGTTTCAATCAAGAGAGTTAACATGCTTCAATCAAGAGAGTTACAATGTTTCAGTCAAGGGAGTTACAATGCCTCAATCAAGAGAGTTACAATGCTCAATCAAGAGAGTTACAATGTTTCAATCAAGAGAGTTCGAATGCTTCAATCAAGAGAGTTACCATGCTTCAATCAAGAGAGTTACAATGTTTCAATCAAGAGAGTTAACATGCTTCAATCAAGAGAGTTACAATGTTTCAGTCAAGGGAGTTACAATGCTTCAATCAAGAGAGTTACAATGCTCAATCAAGAGAGTTACAATGTTTCAATCAAGAGAGTTCGAATGCTTCAATCAAGAGAGTTACAATGCTCAATCAAGAGAGTTACAATGTTTCAATCAAGAGAGTTCGAATGCTTCAATCAAGAGAGTTACCATGCTTCAATCAAGAGAGTTACAATGTTTCAATCAAGAGAGTTAACATGCTTCAATCAAGAGAGTTACAATGTTTCAGTCAAGGGAGTTACAATGCTTCAATCAAGAGAGTTACAATGCTCAATCAAGAGAGTTACAATGTTTCAATCAAGAGAGTTAGAATGCTTCAATCAAGAGAGTTACCATGCTTCAATCAAGAGAGTTACCATGTTTCAATCAAGAGAGTTACAATGTTTCAGTCAAGGAAGTTACAATGCTTCAATCAAGAGAGTTACAATGCTCAATCAAGAGAGTTACAATGTTTCAATCAAGAGAGTTAGAATGCTTCAATCAAGAGAGTTACAATGTTTCAGTCAAGAGAGTTACAATGCTTCAATCAAGAGTTATAATGCTTCAATCAAGAGAGTAACAATGTTTCAATCAAGAGAGTTACAATGCTTCAATCAAGAGAGTTACAATGTTTCAATTAAGAGAGTTACCATGCTTCAATCAATAGAGTTACAATGTTTCAGTCAAGAGAGTTACAACACTTCAATCAAGAGAGTTACAATGCTCAATCAAGATAGTTAGAATGTTTCAATCAAGAGAGTTAGAATGCTTCAATCAAGAGAGTTACAATGTTTCAGTCAAGAGAGTTACAATGTTCAATCAAGAGAGTTAGAATGCTTAAATCAAGAGAGTTACAATGTTTCAGTCAAGAGATTTACAATGCTTCAATCCAGAGAGTTACAATGCTTCAATCAAGAGAGTTACAATGTTTCAATCAAGAGAGTTACAATGCTTCAATCAAGAGAGTTACAATGCAGAATGAAGGCTAAGTAGAGAGAGCATGAGACTGTGAATAGAGGGCAGATAGAACAGCCTACGCTTTACTGGTGATGTCTGTGGATTAATACACACACACACACACGGCTCAGTGCAGTGTTTCTCCATCCCAGTGGTATCCTGGGGAAAGCCAGACCCTAATCTTTCACGCTTGGGCCCTCCTCTCCTCCTCTCTCACTATCCCTCTTTCTATCCTTCCTCTCCTCTGCTGCTTTATCCTGCAGGATTAGAGAGAGAGCTGAACCACTGTACTATACCTCCCCCTGGAGAGAGCGAGATGGATGGAGGGAGGGAGGGAGAGAGAGAGAGGGGGAGAGAGAGGGAGAGAGAGCGAAAGAGGGAGAAAGGGAGAGAAAGAGGGAGAACGGGAGAGAGAGAGAGAGAGAGAGAGAGAGGGGGGGGGGGGGGAGAGAGAGCTGACCTCTACTGATCTACATTAGAGAAAGAGAGAGTATTAGTTCACTGACAGATCCCCATTCAACATAAACACACACACAAAAGCAAGCTCACAAACACACACTCACACACTGACATAGAAATTGACACATTCACAGACACAGTAAAGCTGCAAGAGATGCAATCACAGACAATCAATCAATACTGTTGGATTATGGCAGTGCACATACACATAGGCTAAACCACACATATACATGTGTTATCATTAAATATGTAGGTTTTTAGGAATATGTAATCCGTTACTAAATATTAAACATATTCGAGCAAATATGGAATGAAAGGTCTTAAGGCCAACAGCAGACTTAGACTACCCAGTAGATTGTCAACAAGAACAAATATGAAGGCTTAGACTACCAGAACATGTTGGAAACAAACACAAATAACATGCAAACTCTGTGGTCATAGAGATGAGATGTTGGTGTGTCCGTACTGCTCACTGTCTGTTGTACTGTCTGTACAAACTGTCTGCTTGTACGTGTGTGTAATACACTACATATAGTGTGTGTGTGTGTGTGTGTGTGTGTGTGTGTGTGTGTACTACCCAGTCCCCCGTCCAGCCCTCAGAGGGATAACTACAGCGTGATACATTATATCAGAGCTATATATAGTTGGTGAGTTGTCTTGCTCTTGTGGTGTGTAGTACAACTCTGCACCAGGAGTACCTTACACACGAATTCACTCTCACACACATCTCGCTCTATCCCTCTCTATCACACACATCGCTCTCTCTCTCACACATCTCTCTCTCACACATCTCTCTCTCTCTCTCTCTCTCTCCCTTCTATCTTCCCTTCTTCATCTCCCTCCACCTTTGACTCTCACTCCCTGTTTCTCTCCCCTTCTCTCTCCGTCAGTGTGTGTCTCTTTAAGGGGAGGGCAGGCAGGCTGGGAGCACAAACAGGCCTGTCACTATCTTCAGTATCGTCCAGAGCTCCCCTCTCCTCTCACCATGTAGAGTACAGAGAGAGAGAGAGGAGAGAGAGAGAGAGAGAAACGACAGAGCAAGAGAAAGAGAGGAAAGTAGAGAAAGAGAGTAGGGGACAGTGAAGTGAAGGAGAGAGAGACATAACTCAACAGAGTAGCCTTCGGAAAACAAGCGCTAAAGGAGAGCTACATGACTTGCATTTTCTACACCTCACCCAGGGGACAGTCCCCGAGCTAGTTTGGAGAGAGAGAGAGAGAGAGAGAGAGAGAGAGAGAGAGAGAGAGAGAGAGAGAGAGAGAGAGAGACAGAGAGAGAGAGGGAGAGACAGAGAGAGAGAGACAGAAAGAGAGCGAGAGCGAGAGCGAGAACAGAAGACAGGGGAAACACCTCGTGAGAGGAACCACACTGTCAGAAGACGGTACAGTACAGTATAGTACAATATAGTACAGTGTAACACCACACATAGGCCAGAGAGACAAAGTATGAGACAGAAAAGACGGTCAGTGTGAGGACAAAGTGTCTTACCAGTGTGTCTGGAGAAGCCCTCTCCTGCTGCATGCTACCAGCCTGCCTCTCGGGACTCTCTCTCTCTCTCTGCTGATCTCTTACTCTCCTTTCACTCTCTCTATCTCACACACTCCCTCTCTCTTACAAAACGCCCCAGAGGCAAGCAGAGTCTCTCTCTCTCTCTCTCTCTCTCTCTCTCTCTCTCTCTCTCTCTCTCTCTCATACACACACACTCTCTCCTTCCTTCACCCGGAGCGCAAATCCCAAACAGACTCCTGGTGAAGCGGGGTGTGCTCCGTGACCCGGCCCATGCCTGTGTTCCCCCATCCTCCCTTACGGCATGGAAGCAGGCAGGAAGTTCCCCCTCGGCCCCTGCTGCCTCGCGAGCGCACACACACTCACACACGCATCACACACTCACAGCACACACACACACGTGCAGTGAGTGAGAGAGGGAGCCCTGCATGCAGCACTCGCAACGTGTGTTATGCAAGGGTTAGGGAGAGACACACACACATACTGGGCTCCTCCCATGCCTCGCTCCACCAACTTCATCAGGTATTCATTCAAAAAACATACACGCCAGCTGGCAGGCTGCCCAGACTACACTCATGGAGAGAGGGAGGGAGACGGGAGAGAGGGAGAGAGAGAGGGAGACAGGGAGGGAGAGAGGGAGGGAAGGAGAGAAGGAGATGGGGAGGGAGAGAGGGAGGGAGAAGGAGACGGGGAGGGAGGGAGGGAGAAAGAGATGGGGAGGGAGAGAGGGAGACAGGGAGGGAGAGAGGGAGATGGGGAGGGAGAGAGGGATGGAGAAGGATATTGGGAGGGAGAGAGGGAGGGAGAGAGGGAGGGAGAATACAAGGAAGGGTGACATACTGAAAAGGGGAGAGCTAGAGTAAGAGAGATAGAGAGGGAGGGAGGGAGGGAGGGAGGGAGGGAGGGAGGAAGGGTTTAGGATAAAGAGAGCAATAGAGATTAAAGAGAGAGGACATTGAAAGAGAGTGATACACAACACCTCACACACACAACACCTCATAACACACACACACACACACACACACACACAGTGAAATAGTACTGCAATATTCCAAGAAATGCAGAGTAAAAGCTTTGCACTAACAATATGAAATGCAACACAGAGACAGAACATGCATCCCTCCCATACACACTGTGACGTCACGAGAGGCTACACAGCTTTCAGCGGGATTGCTCAAGTAGTGCAAGGAGACCAGGTTCAACCAAAACAAGGATTTTATTAAAGGTCTTGGGAAACTAACGAAAGTATAACACAATTCTGTTCTCTGGTGGCTCTTTAAGGGTTAACAGTTCAGGGATGTCTCTTCCACATCCAAAATCATAACTCTCCCTCGCTCAAATAACTTTTCCCCAGTCTTACTGTATTCCACGTGGCAGCTAGTGGCCAACCCAGCAAAACGTCCTTCCAAATGTCCCACACGTATTTCCACAGGTGCATATATCCAAAGGTGAGTATTTCCCCAAAGGTAAGTATCTCCAAATCCTTATATTCCTCATGGAAGTGGACGTGCAGCACTCTTGTCCTCCAGAGAGCCCAGCTTGGAGACTGTGTCTCTTCCCTTCCCAAACCTTCAGCTCATCAGCTCCTCATTTGTTTCAGCTGCAGTGGGAAGATTGGCCATAGAGGGGTGGAGTTCCCGACCATACCAGCAGATGGAGCCATAGCTGTCTGGGTTTGCAGCCACCTCAGGGGGATGTAACGTCCCTCCAGGACACAGCCTCTCGTGACATCACACATCCCCCTCCTCGGGACCGACGTCCTCGTCGGGGTAAAGGCAGCGAAGAAGGCATCACGCCGGGAGGGCGTCCGCACTGCCGTGGTGCTTGCCAGACTGCTCTCTCTTCAACTCCTCCAACTCTAGGACCAGGGACTCAGCCTCCTGTTGTCTCTCCTTGAGTTTCTTACTGAACGCATCAGCCTTGGTTTTAGCAGAGTTTAGCTTCTGTTGAGCAGCTTTCAGTTCCTTCTCTCTCTCTGCCTCCGCATTCTTCATCTTGTTCTCCAACACCTTGTACTTCTCCTCTGCCTTCTTCTGGACCTCCTTACTACTGCGCAGGGTCTCCTCACACTCCTCGATGGTCCTGCGCAGCCTCTCCAGCTCCTCCTGTTGCTTATGGAAGGAGCTCTGTTGGAGTTTAGCCTGGAGGATATCTAACTCTTCTGTCTTCATGTCTAACTGTTGCTTTAACAAAGCGATACCTCTCAGCGGTCCCCTTCAGACCAGACAGTTCTTTGTCCAGATTCTGTAGCTCCGTCTCTGTGTCGGTCTGGGCACCTGCCATCCCTATCAGAGCCCGGGCGGGAGTGAGTAACTCGGAGGATTGCACCGGAGCCTTCCCAGGATGAGTCTTGCCTCTCCGTTTCCGAGGTACTCGGGTTATCCTCTCCTGAGACTCCCTCCAGAGTGGGTAAAAGGCTGGGCAGTCTCGTCAATTAGGACAGGGACGGGGAGGGAATCAACCACCCCCGCCGTCGTGTGTATGGTTCCCCGTGTGCTGGTCATTGTAAGTTCAGTAATGGGGTATTCTCTGGTGTCCCCATGGACACAGGAAACTGGGGAGGACTTTCCCCGGGGGTCAGACACGTTGGGCCCACCAAATCCTTACGCACCAGGGTGGCCCGGCTACCAGAATCCAGTAAGGCCTCCACATCATGGTGATTCACAGTTACCGGGCAGGTGGGGGGAGTCGATCTGGGCCGCCATCTACGACTCCCAAGAGCGAGGCAAAGCGGTGTGTGGGTGCTGAGCTGGAGGACTCCGCAGTGGGCATAGGTTCATCGGCTGGTTTCCCACACTGCCAGGAGATATGTCCCATCTCCCCACACCGGTAACACTGTCGAGTTTCCCCCTCCTGGTGTACTCTTCTTGGACCCGTCTGGTTTCTGGCTCCCCCTGGAGCCGGGATAAGTCCTGACGTGGCTGGGTTCGAGACCGGGGTCCTTTGGACGGGTTCTTCCCATTTGTGGTGGGGCCGCACTCCTGGGGTCTTTTCGGGGAAGCATTCAGCATCTCCCGCTGTGGCCTGGTACTTTTCCACAGCTTCCACGGTCAGATCAGCCGTGGTCAAGGCCTGTTGACTGATGAACCGTTTTGCCTCATAAGGCAGGGCGCGTAGGTAACGATCCACCACAACGGCCTCCACCACCGCCGCTGCTGTATTCCTCTGCGGATCCAGCCATTTCCTTGCGATTCGGACAAGTTCATGCATCTGCGCCCGAGGAGGTTGGTCTGGTTGGAAGGTCCAACTGTGAAAGCGCTGGGCCATACCACAAACTTTGTGAGTCCATATCTGCTGAGGATCTCAGACTTCAGGGCATCATAGTCAGTAACCTGGTCAGGGCCCAGGTCCCGGACAGCATTCAGCGATTCCCCGGTTAGAAAGGGGGCTAACAGACCAACCCACTGTTGCTTGGGCCAGGCTTCCTAGTGGCCGTGGCCTCAAATGCATGCAGGTATGCCTCAATGTCATCGGTAGCTCCCATCTTAGATATAAAGTCACTTGCCTTTATTGGGCGGGTATTTTGGACCACCCTCTGTCTCTGCAACTGCAATTCCTCTGCCTTCAGAAGGTTGGCTTTCTTTTGCTCCTCCAAGAGAGCCACGTTTGCTTGCATCTGGGCTTGCTGGCCAGCAACAAGGGCTTTCAATATGTCCTCCATTTCAGTCGGCGGGGAGCCTACGGCCAACTTGGAAAACTGGGTGATCAAACCTTCGGTATCCTCCTCTGACATGCACTATTAACGCTTGAGCGTGCCCGTATTCACCACCATCTGTGACGTCACGAGAGGCTACACAGCTTTCAGCGGGATTGCTCAAGTAGTGCAAGGAGACCAGGTTCAACCAAAACAAGGATTTTATTAAAGGTCTTGGGAAACTAACGAAAGTATAACACAATTCTGTTCTCTGGTGGCTCTTTAAGGGTTAACAGTTCAGGGATGTCTCTTCCACATCCAAAATCATAACTCTCCCTCGCTCAAATAACTTTTCCCCAGTCTTACTGTATTCCACGTGGCAGCTAGTGGCCAACCCAGCAAAACGTCCTTCCAAATGTCCGCACACGTATTTCCACAGGTGCATATATCCAAAGGTGAGTATTTCCCCAAAGGTAAGTATCTCCAAATCCTTATATTCCTCATGGAAGTGGACGTGCAGCACTCTTGTCCTCCAGAGAGCCCAGCTTGGAGACTGTGTCTCTTCCCTTCCCAAACCTTCAGCTCATCAGCTCCTCATTTGTTTCAGCTGCGTGGGAAGATTGGCCATAGAGGGGTGGAGTTCCCGACCATACCAGCAGATGGAGCCATAGCTGTCTGGGTTTGCAGCCACCTCAGGGGGATGTAACGTCCCTCCAGGACACAGCCTCTCGTGACATCACAACACCTACACACACACCTCCATATCCAAACTACGAGCACTCACACAAACGCACAGGTATTGTTTTGTATTTGTATCTATTATAGATCGCCATTAGTTCCTGCCAAGGCAGCAGCTACTCTTCCTGGGGTTTATAAAGGATCCCCATTAGTTCCTGCCAAGGCAGCAGCTACTCTTCCTGGGGTTTATTATGGATCCCCATTAGTTCCTGCCAAGGCAGCAGCTACTCTTCCTGGGGTTTATTATGGATCCCCATTAGTTCCTGCCAAGGCAGCAGCTACTCCAGGAGAGATTAACATGCATATTAATATCCATGTACATTTAAGGGCTAGCTGTGCTGCCCTGTTCTGGGTCAATTGTCATTTTCCTAAGTCCCTCTCTGGTAAAATGTCATGAACCCATATCAATTACTACAGCTACTACTACTGCAGAGATAAACCACTGTGCCCAGATCAGTGTACCACCCCTTCTATACCACTAGAGGTTAGAGGACCATCTCTCTCCTTCCCACACTAGAGGTTAGAGAACCATCTCTCTCCTCCCCACACTAGAGGTTAGAGAACCATCTCTCTCCTTCCCACGCTAGAGGTTAGAGAACCATCTCTCTCCTCCCCACACTAGAGGTTAGAGAACCATCTCTCTCCTCCCCACAGAAAGCAGCACTACACTATGAGCAGCCAGCCTCAGTCACTGTTTTGTTAGCTGACCTAGATAAAGTCGATTTATAAATAAATATGAAATGTTCCTTTCTGCAGTGAGGAGAGTTACAGTAGGAGACACACTGCTAATGTAGACAGGCTAACCCACAGAGAACTAAACACAACAACGCTTCCTGTTTGTGTTGGGGTTGACTTCCTGTTAACCCTAACCGCTGACTTATGGTCAGCTTTGAGTTTAAATCCCCTAATGGTGCAGGGTAGTATTGGGGTCGGGCGAACTGATCTTAGAACTCTGCCTAAGGGCATCGTCTGCCTCAAGCCTCTCCAATGGCTGACACAGGGTTACCTCATATACTAACAGATAAGAGCCCATGTTATGGGTGGGCCCTTACTGTAACACTGTTCAATCTGACAGCTCTATTTGTAGTAGGTGAAAAAGGCGACAGAGCATAGTACTGTTGTACAAGTCAATCAACTAAGATAAGGACACAGGCCCTCTGTCTTTGGGGGTCGATCTGTTTTAGTGTGTTTGCAGATCTATGGTCAACTCAGCTAACAATAACAGCTCCTGCATGGCGAGGAACACTTGTCTGTTGTCGTGGCAGCAAATTAGCCACGCTCTGTGTTTCTGGCTCTTTAGGATTATTTAATTTGTTTGTGTGTTGTTTATTTAGAAGCAGTCACGTGAAAACCCACTGAGAAGAAGAGGGGAGGAGAGGGGGAGAGGAGATGGGGAGAGGAGGAGGGGAGGAGAGGGGGAGAAGAGGAGAGGGGGAGAGGAGGAGAGGAGAGAGAGAGAGAGAGAGAGAGAGAGAGAGAGAGAGAGAGAGAGAGAGGCATAATAAGAGACAGAGACAGACAGAATGAGAGGAGCAGACAGACAGAATGTGAGGAGCAGACAGACAGAATGTGAGGAGCAGACAGACAGAATGTGAGGAGCAGACAGACAGAATGTGAGGAGCAGACAGACAGAATGTGAGGAGCAGGCAGACAGAATGAGAGGAGCAGACAGACAGAATGTGAGGAGCAGACAGACAGAATGAGAGGAGCAGACAGACAGAATGTGAGGAGCAGACAGACAGAATGTGAGGAGCAGACAGGCAGAATGTGAGGAGCAGACAGACAGAATGTGAGGAGCAGACAGACAGAATGTGAGGAGCAGACAGACAGAATGTGAGGAGCAGACAGACAGAATGTGAGGAGCAGACAGACAGAATGTGAGGAGCAGACAGACAGAATGTGAGGAGCAGACAGACAGAAGAAAAGGTCATGCAAATCAAAAGGCTTGTCATCAGCTGCTGTAAAGTCGTGGTCAAATGTTTTGAGAACGACACAAATACTAATTTTCACAAAGTCTGTTGCCTCAGTTTTGATGATGGCAATTTGCATATACTCCAGAATGTCATGAAGAGTGATCAGATGAATTGCAATTAATTGCAAAGTCCCTCTTTGCCATGAAAATACATTTCCACTGCATTTCAGCACTGCCACAAAGGGACCAGCTGCCATCATGTCAGTGATTATCTCGTTAACACAGGTGAGAGTGTTGACGAGGACAAGGCTGGAGATCACTCTGTCATGCTGATTGAGTTAGAATAACAGACTGGAAGCTTTAAAAGGAGGGTGGTGCTTGAAATCATTGTTCTTCCTCTGTTAACCATGGTTACCTGCGAGGAAACACGTGCCGTCATCATTGCTTTGCACAAAAAGGGCTTCTCAGGCAAGGATATTGCTGCTAGTAAGATTGCACCTAAAATCAACAATTTATCGGATCATCAAGAACTTCAAGGAGAGAGGTTCGATTGTTGTGAAGAAGGCGTCAGGGCACCCAAGAAAGTCCAGCAAGCGCCAGGACCGTCTCCTAAAGTTGATTCAGCTGAGGGATCGGGGCACCACCAGTGCAGAGCTTGCTCAGGAATGGCAGCAGGCAGGTGTGAGTGCATCTGCACGCACAGTGATGCGAAGACTTTTGGAGGATGGCCTGGTGTCAAGAAGGGCAGCAAAGAAGCCACTTCTCTCCAGGAAAAACATCAGGGACAGACTGATATTCTGCAAAAGGTACAGGGATTGGACTGCTGAGGACTGGGGTAAAGTCATTTTCTCTGATGAATCCCCTTTCCGATTGTTTGGGGCATCTGGAAGACAAGGTGAGTGCTACCATCAGTCCTGTGTCATGCCAACAGTAAAGCATCCTGAGACCATTCATGTGTGGGGTTGCTTCTCAGCCAAGGGACTGGGCTCACTCACAATTTTGCCTAAGAACACAGCCATGAATAAAGAATGGTACCAACACATCCTCCGAGAGCAACTTCTCCCAAACATTCAAGAACATCTTTTCCAGCACGATGGAGCACCTTGCCATAAGGCAAAAGTGATAACTAAGTGGCTCGGGGAACAAAACATCGACATTTTGGGTCCATGGCCAGGAAACTTCCCAGACCTTAATCCCATTGAGAACTTGTGGTCGATCCTCAAGAGGCGGGTGGACAAACAAAAACCCACAAATTCTGACAAACTCCAAGCATTGATTATGCAAGAATGGGCTGCCATCAGTCAGGATGTGGCCCAGAAGTTAATTGACAGCATGCCAGGGCGGATTGCAGAGGTCTTGAAAAAGAAGGGTCAACACTGTAAATATTGACTCTTTGCATAACTTCATGTAATTGTCAATAAAAAGCCTTTGACACTTATGGAATGCTTGTAATTATACTTCAATATACCATAGTAACATCTGACAGAAATATCTCATAACACTGAAGCAGCGAACTTTGTGAAGACCAATACTTCTCACCACGACTGGTTCTAACTTTCACCATCATTCCCTCCTCCCTCTTTTTCCTCCTCCCTCCCTCCCTCCCTCCCTCCCTCCTCCCTCTTTTTCTCTCTCCCTCCCTCCCTCCCTCTTTTTCTCTCTCCCTCCCTCCCACCTCTTTCTCCTCTCCTCCAGCCTCCCATGTGTGTGTGTCTGTCCGTGTGTGTTAGTGCATGTGTGTTTCCAAGGGCCCTCAGGAGACCCCAGAATGGACCCTTAGGAGGAGAGAGTTTGACAGCACCTATCTGCCACCAGGAGGACATGCCTTAAATTCTTCTTCAGGTTTTTCTTTCTTTCTTTCTTTCTTTCCTTCTCTTTCTTTCTTTCTTTCTTTCTTTCTTTCTTTCTTTCTTTCTTTCTTTCTTTCTTTCTCAACAGCGTTTCCTCTCTTCTTCTCCCTCTCATTGCCAAGCAGGAGAGGAGAGCATTGTCAGTATCAGGTCACCAAGGAGATGGATGAATGGGTGTAGACACATGCAGCGCGGCGTATATATATATCAGAGAGCACCCACTCACTCTTCCCAGTCACACACTGCAGCCCAGGAAGAATCGTTCTTTCTTTATCTCTCTCTCTCTCTCTCTTTATCTTATTCCCTCGCTCTATCTCTCTCTCTCTCTCTCTGTCCATCACTCTTTCTCCATAACTCTGTTTTCCTCTCTCCATCTTTACCATCTTTCGATCTCTCTCTCTCTCTCTCTTCCAAACAATATGTCTAAAAATAAGCAAAATCTAAAAGGTTAGTATTGATATATTAATAATAATATTTTCAATCTTGAATAAATGAATGTGAAAAATGTATTTCAGAATCTAGTCCATATTTCAGTGCACTATAAGGAGTATAATGAAGATGGTGTCTGTATCATGTACGGTTCACGCATCATACGGTCTTACACATTTATAGATGTATAGGTCTAAAAGGGCCTAAAATGTCATACTTTCATCATGATTTTCTCAAAAATTTGATACAAATGCTAAAAGCATGTCAAACATCATTCCTCCCGATAAAGTTTCTATGTGAGAATCGCCCTATCGTCCTGCTCCCATTCACATGGAATCGCCCTATCGTCCTGCTCTCATTCACATGGAATCGCCCTATCGTCCTGCTCCCATTCACATGGAATCGCCCTATCGTCCTGCTCCCATTCACATGGAATCGCCCTATCGTCCTGCTCCCATTCACATGGAATCGCCCTATCGTCCTGCTCCCATTCACATGGAATCGCCCTATCGTCCTGCTCCCATTCACATGGAATCGCTCTATCGTCCTGCTCCCATTCACATACAGCCTAATCCACTACAACCCTTACTACTTACACACACACAGAGAGAGAGACAGTGTGGGTGTGTGTGGATGTGTGTGTGTGTGTGGGTGTGTGTGGATGTGTGTGTGTGTGTAAATAGAGAGGGAGAGGAATGGACAGCCAAAGCACTGCTAAGCCCCTCTATAA